>NW_024067184.1:0-99803 GCF_015039405.1 Cantharellus anzutake
GGAAGCTTTGTCTTCCAGTAACTCCTTGGTTCTAGAACAGAGCCCTGACACTGCAGACATGCAAAAACTTCGGAACACTGGGCATTCAGAAAACAAATGGTGCATGGACTCTGCGGAAATGCAACCCAATCTACTGTCAGGGCACACCCACTTGACCCGCCTCCACCCGGACCCACCTCACCCGGTACCCCTTCTCCCACCCTGCACCCTTCCTTCATATCCCTTCCCCTCTATCCCTCTCCCACTTCTATTTCTATTTCTATTTCTATTTCACATGGACGACCTTTCCCTTATATCTATGTATTATTGACCCACCCGCAACGCGCACACAACATGCCTAGCCCCAGACAACCCCAGACGGCTCTAGGGCGCAACCTAGTGCGTGCGCGTGCAGCATATGCCCTCAGGATCCCCATGGGGGACACCCAGGTGACTGCGGGCTGTATGCAGGGTGATGTGGCGGACCTCATGTGACCCAAGCCACATGTATATAAACACACCTGGGGTGGGAACCGAAGAAGTAACCTTCTTCTCAACATTCCCACTTCAGTCTAAGTGGCCAGGGATCGCTGTCCCGCATCGGGCTGCCATACACATGCCCGATCTACCCCCTGTGAGGTCCTCAGCACCGGACGCTATGCCCGGACCGCCTCAACCCCGGACACGTCCCTGACATCTACACTGCGCTGATGCAACCAACCCTCTTGCATGCAGAAGAGCATGAGTTGGAAGCTGCCCCGAACAAGCATACAGTTGAACACATGCTGAAAAACCCGCACTCATTCGTTCATATGGGAAAGAAGGGCTCGTCATTGCCTGAAAACCAGGCATTCGCTGGTGTGAAGTGCAGAATAAGTGCCTCGCTGACTTCTCAGACCACTGAGAAGATGCAAAGGATAACACATTATTCTCGATAAAACCCAGGAAAGGATGCCAAAGAGAAAAAGAAAAGCATCCATGGTGAAAGTTGGCAATGGAGCCAACGGAACAATTGAAGGATGAGAGTGTGTGAGAGAAGCAGCATGATCAGCAGCACAGTTTAAGACTGAGGGCATGTCCACAGCCTGAGTGTGAGCTTTAACATGATCGAAATGAATGCTGTTTAGCCGAGTCAAAATGTCCTCGAACCAACAGTAATACGAATGTGCATTCTTGTATGCCCAGAAGTTTGGAGGGAGAGAGTGTGAACGAATATCCTCTGTGAGCCAAGCAGATTGTAGATGATCTGAGTAAACGTGCGAAGGCCTGACACCAAGTGCTGAAATGAGCAGGCCAGCAGAGATGAGAGCCAGAACCTCCCCCTGAATGCTGGAAGCATTGACCCCAACAATTCTCAAGGACACAGGATGAGGCCCAACCACCGCAGATGTTACTGAACCTGCAACCTCTCGACAGGAACCATCTGTTGCCCACATAACAGGATCCAACAACGCTTTCAATCTAGCCGAGGCCACAATACTGTTCTCTGCAAGGAGTTGTTGTTCTTGAGTAGGCAGGGAGAGAGAGACCGGACCTGTCACCAAGTCGGACAATGACAAAATTCCGAGCCAATGGCATGTAACCTGATAATTGTAGAACTGTGGCGAAGGGAACTGGAATGTGTTAGGAAGGGAAGCACCAAAAGAGGGAGGGGAACAATTCTGCACAGGTGGATGACCCAAAGATCCCCAAGCCCCAAGGAAAGCATGAGATGTCCCTCGATAGCAACGAACAATCGATGAATGCAGTGCCCGTGATGACTTCTTAGCCAGGTGGGAAAGTGATACATGACCATCAAAGATATCGGACTGGTCCATGTGTCGGATGTGGAGGTCAAGTTGGCGGAGACAGTCATGAGCCACAGTAAAAAGAAAAGGTAAAGAATGCCAATGATGGAGAAAAGACAAACGTAAGCCAACTGAATCATAAGGAAAAATACAAGGCAGAACTGTCACGGCCGTGCATTCCGGCCTGTTAGCTGCCTGTCCCGATGCCGCCCGAGCCCGTTCCCGCTATGCGAGCGTGAGCGCGAGCCCCAACCCCAGCCCTATCCTCCATAAGGACTCCCTGCTCACTCCCCCGCTTGCCCCTAGGCTCCCCTGCACCTGGCCGACTTCCCCACAGCCACACCAACCTTCCCACCCTGAGTCCGCCTCCAGCACCATGCCCAGCGCAACTCCTCTACCCCGCCCACTTGGCCCCTACAGGGCCGCTACCATTCCCACGCCCGACTCCGGCCCAACTCCGAGTCCAGCGCCGCTACAATACCATCGCCGCTATCGCATGTCAGGGATGCGTCCGGGGTCGAGAGGGCCTGGGGGTAATGCCCGGCACTGAGGCCATCACGGGGTGTGGAGCGGGTGTGCATACTGACGGGCCCGATCCGGGACAATGGTCCCTGGCCACTCAGACTGAAGTGGGAACTGTGAGAAGAAGGTTACTTCTTCGGTTCCCACCCCAGGTACCTTTATGTACATGCGGCTTGGGTCACATGAGGTTTGCCACTTCACCCCGCATACAGCCGCAGTCATCCAGGTGTCCCCATGGGGGATCCCGAGGGCATGTGCAGCACGCTGTAGGAGAAATAACGGCCACACTATGGAAACCCATTATGAAAATATGCCAGATAAATCACAAAACCTCATACGACAAGTAGATATGAGAACATAGAAGGACCTGAATTTTAACGAATTTTACGAATTTTTACGAATTATTACGACTATACACGATAAATCGAAAGAAAGAAAAATAACAAAAATACTTCAAGCTTACCATCAACGAGACGGAATTCTCGGGGGAATTTATAGCAAATATTAAACCAAGAATTAGGACAATCGACCAAGATTTGACTATAAAAATAATCAGAGAACCTCCACGGAAACTACTTTCCCACGTCCGCACACATAGCAAGGATGGAAGTACCACGGAACAAAGATTCCTCAGGAACTAATGCAAAAGTCAAAGTCGTGTTTATAATAGGAAATGTAGATGTCACCCAAACGGAACCAATGAGAGTAATTATAGGGGAAACTACCCATAAACGACGGAGATATGACTAAAACTCCTGCAAAACGAGGACAATGTCTAAAAAGCAAGCGCGAAGATTAACTAGTAACGACCGAGACAAGCTTGATAGCCCATTAGAAAGGAAAGGATCTACTCTTAATCCTCCCAAATTTCCATAATAAAAGGATCATGTGTTAATGAGAAATCCAATAACGGGAATAGCGACATCAAAAGTCCGAGCTCAGGGACAAGACGATGATTGCGTAGGATCCATAATTAAAACATACAACGAAATTTACACGGAAATTATGAAAAATAGGAAACTATAGTTATGCAAATTCTCAGCCCAAACGGTCCAGCCGTTGTGAAGTTATACCCATGACGGGAATATAGGAATCCGCATTATGTGTAATGACACGTGAGGGTGGCGATGCGCAGGGAACCGGCCGTCGGAACCGAGATCCGCACTTCGGCAGATCGCGAAGACCAATTTCCGTCCAAATAAGGAAGAGCCCGGTCAAAACAAAGCACGAAAAGTGCAAAACAACCTTAGATCATGAGGGAAAAATCTGAAATAAATCACAGAAGCCCATATGAAAGAAATAAGCACCCGCGCATATCATAAATCCCGAACAACTAAACGAAAACGGCTCCCGCATACGAACAACTATGGGAACGACACACGTGATTACCGAATGTGCGCGCGAAACTTTGCTAACTCAACGAATACAGGGAAATAGGACACAACCTTAGTACCATTGGAAAGGTGGGAATAAATGGAAATTTATGATACCAAGAACGTGAGAAAACATCTAGAAATGAATGAGATACAAGGACATGAAGTTAGAAACCTGAAAACACGCGGGAAGACAGCTTCAAGAGGTCTAGAGCCCTAAATAAAATACATAAAAATATGATATCTTCGAGGACAACCTACTATAACAACGAACAATACATATGGAGGATTAGGATGTGATAATACAAAGGGGAATCAGGGAATATGAACGAAATTCACGAAAACTACTAAACTACGACGGACCATGGCGGGAATTTTAGGGAACGATGTTCTAATGAAGTAGAGAGCTATAACACATTCGTTTGAGTAATTCTTGATTACTAGCAACTTTTTCTTTCAGTTTTAAACCTGAATAATTCACTCATTTATCATTTCAGTCTCATTTTAACTAAAATGTCACTAAATAAAATTGGAATAAATCAGCTGAAGGTCTCAGCACAGTCGCACGCATAGTAATGCGAGGTTTGAATTCAGTATGACCGAGTCATAGCGAACTTAATGGGAAATATGGGGAATTTGAAATAGGGAACTGCGGCAAATGCGGCGCAGACAAATTCTAATTAACCATTAAAATAGCTTAGGCGAGGAAGGACAATAAGGATTCCAGGCGCAGTCTGACCGCAGTAGACCGCAGTTCAGCGCAGCAAAGCGCAGCGGAACTATAGCGTGAAAATTTCACTTTTTATTCAGTTTGAGAAAAATACACTGTAAATAAATCCTGTAAATAGAAGGTAGAGCGTGAAAAAGGAAGGCGACCCAAGGAGTATAAAAGGGAGACCCTTTCTGCGACCTTTCGCCCCCCTCAGAGAAGTAAGAAAATAGAGTATTATTTTTCTCAAGCATTTCTGGTTGTCACTCCAGTGCGAAAAAGTGATATACAGTTAAGATTGCCACTGTAGTAAAAGGCAGCAATTAAGGAGAGAAATATTAAGTAGATATTTCAACAGGAGAGCTGGTTAACACTCCAGATTTCAAAGTGTAAACACAAAACAGTTATTTTGCTACTGTTAAAACAAGCAATAAAATAAAGACAAAAATAAAACGAACTCAAGGGACACTCCAGACACCATCCAAATTCATTAACTGAATAGAATCTTTGAAACTTCACCAAGTAGAAGATTAAATTCAAGTTTAAATCCAAATTAAACAACGCTACACAGAATTACACCTAGACAAATTAATAAATTTCAATAAAGAAACAGCTCCGCAGGGCTCGGTTTATCTGTAAGTCAATTCCCAGGAACTTTAAAACTAACCCATAAAAATAGAATTAGCCAAAACACTCGGATTGGTACTATATTTACAATAAACAATACTAGTACACTTCCCCATCCTAACTAAAGAACCAGGGAACAGCTTGGTGGTGGTCTCGTTTGAACCTCCCAACTGACCTTCCTTCGTTCTCTCCTTCAACGCGCACGTGCTGGGTTGCACTGCGAGGCCATCCGGGTCGTCCAGGGCTGGGTGTGTCATGCACGCGTCACGGGCGGGTCAATAATACATAGGTATGGGGAAAGGTTGTCCGTGTAGATAAAGATAGGACAAAGAACAAAGGAATAAAAGAACAAAAGGATAGAAAGAAGAACAGGAGTTGAGGAACCCTGATGAAGGGTGGGGAGTAGAGGTGGGCGGGATACCGGGTCAGGGTGGGTGGAGCCAGGTCAGGCAGGTGTGCCCTGACATTGTGGCCCTACGCTCCTTCTTTTATTTATCTGTTATTGTTTGTTTTGACCCTCGGTCATTGCTGGCCGCTGTGTGGCCAACCCCGCTCTTTGTTTCCTTTGCTTCCGGACCCTTCGGCCTTCAGCCCAGGTCCGCTTCCATTCATTCTTTCTCCCTATATATATCCTGTATGCTACTTTATTGTACCTTAGCTCTAATATCGATGTGACCATGACCCCTAAGTCCTTACCCCAACAAGGCAACCCCAGCGAGTCTGAAATGAGGGCCAAGAGACAGCTAGGGGGCACAGCACTCCCTTTAGAGTTGCTGAGGCCAAATGCCCTACCCTTGGGCCTTGTTCAAGGCATCGCGGCCATCGCAGCCAATAGCGGCCTGCATCAGCAACCTTCGGTGCCAACCCCAGACCAGTGTCTAACAAGAACAGAACACTCCCAATCTGCCAAAGATATGAGAGACATATGTCTGAAAATCAGAAGATGGTGGTTCAAATCACGGAGTAGTCCAGCCAGAGCAAGAGAAGCATTGAGATGTGGAATGGACATGAAACCGAAGCCATAGTGATTCGAGGGGAGAGAAAGCACTTGAGTGAAAGGGGAAAATGGGAAAGGAAGATAAGAGTGGGGTCAGGGATCGCTCATCAGTCCGAGTCGAATATCGCCTGAAAACCTAGTCATAGACAAAGCTGAGGTTCCAACCCTCAGCGGCACATAGAGCTATATACACGAGTGACATCAATCAATCGGAAGAGATAGGATCAAAGGAACTAAACAGTGATCCGATAGAAAACGAAGTGAATAGAAATGAAGGAACACTTGGATCAAAGGGGCAGAGTCGGATCAGGAGAAGGTGAGGGATTTACGATATATGAGGGCCGATGTGGCTACATGTGGTGATATAGTCTTACATGATATCAATAGGGTAACAGAGAACCGCTTACGCTATGTCCCCTGACAAGTGGACGAGAGATGCGATTTGTGACTGAAGGGATGAGGCATGAGATGGGGACACTGGATGCAAGGCCAAATGAGCTTGAACTTTTGATATCAATAGTTGGTTAACAATTTTCTGGATCACTGTGATAGGGAAATGTTGATAGGATTTTGGAATGATAAAAGATGAAATCAAAGATGATAAATGAATGAACTGTGAGTTTGGGTCATTGATGGATACATGGAGGAAATGAATATGATCACGACAAACTGGGACCTGGACCATTGGGACTAGAGGAGATGAAGGGCAAGAAAGTGAAATTGTTGGCATAGAGATGGAATTGGCCTTGAAGGAACTCGAATTGAGCACAACAACCTCTGATTTTTCCCAAGCCATTAACCAACCATAAGCCAGTTGGAAATGTTCCATAAGTAGACACATTGAGCAGATGGAAGAGATGGAAGATGTAAAAAGGAGGGAGTCATCTGTCGCCTCCACCATAGAGATTCTAATAGACAATGAATCGGCATGATGATGGGGGTCAGCATTGCACGCCTTAATAGACGAAATCTTGACCCCGTGCTCCTCTGACAACCAACGATGACCTAGACTAGTTGTAAGGGCCAACTTGAAAGGAGATAGCAAGCCACCCTGTTTCGTTACCCCATTAATGATGATTGGAGGAGTATCACCATAAGCGGTGCGAAGAGAGCAGTGAACATCGAGCTGGGATGACTGGTCTAGATCGATTATGCTCTCAGGCAGCCCGTAGGCTAGGATGGCATCATGAAAACCCATGGGGGAAAGGAAATCGAAGCCCTTCTGTTGGTTGCGCTTCAGAATAAAGAGGGGTGTAGACATACGGTTGGACCAGGCCTCAACTTGGGCAAGGAAGCTGGTCATGTCTCTACCCTGAACACCCTGCTGAGTTGCAACTTGAGTTTCAGGAATGAGCTGAACCTTAACATTGTACAAATTCAATTGTAAGCTCAGCCAGGCAAAAGGAAGATTGGCGAGAAGATTTGAGAACATGATTCCTTGTTTATTCTGGAGCTGTGTAGTGAGCCCCCATTTGTGAAGCGTAACCAGGACTGTATCTCTGAGAAAAGCTGGAATGAAGGAATGAGTGATTTGGAAATTTAGGAGGGATTGCACCAGGGATAATGCGGAGTCTGACAGTGCCTTAACACACCACTTCTCCCACCCATCTGGGCCTGGGGCTGGGTGAGGGTTACCCCGACAAGGAGCGAACGAAGCTCAGGTAAGGAGACACAGCGGGGCCATATGAAAGGAGAGTGTAGGACCTGATCTCTCAGTGCACGAACTGGGGAGCAATCGAGCCAAGGTTTGTTGTCCTCTGGGGTAGGAGGATGATGATAGAGATTGGTAAAGTAGCGAATGGTTGCATCCTTCACTGCCTCCTCTCCTGATACTAACTGATGTGTGTCAGGATCCTCTACCACCAAGGGCGAGTCGGCTGCCAACTCATATGGCATGAGAGACTTCGCTGAGCAGCCTCTAAGAATGGCAAGCACCTTTTGACAGTGTGCCAATGAAGCACGTTCATGTCAGGGGATGGACCCCGGGTCCCCATGACCCCTCTCTATGGCCCACAGTCTAACCTGTGAACAGCCCTGTCCAGGGCACAACTCTACTGTGGGTAAGAAAGTGTATAGATAAATAGAAAGTAGGCTACACTTGCCTACTGTGGGTAAGAATGTCATATCCGTGCATACCCGACCCCGACCCGACTTCCGGACCTCCACCCTCTTCACCTCCGGAGTCATAACCTACCGCTGCCTTTCCGATACTCACCTTCGGTCTTGGCAACACACCCCTCCTCTTACCTCTCCGACCCCTTCTCCGTCCGTTCCGATACTCATCTCGGACCGAACATCGCCCTACTCGCCACCCTTCCTACAACTCCGCTCCCCCCTCACCACACCTCCACCCTCCCGTCATCCCCTACGCTTTCTCCGTCCATTCCGATATCCACCTTCGGACCTGACTACTCTTCCTTACCTGTCCCCTCTCTCCTTCCTCCGTCACTCCTCCGCCACCCTTCCGCCAAGTTACGACCATCCACCGCTGTTCCGTACTTCACACTCGGACACCATTCGTACCTTACTCCGAGCCTCCGTCATAGTCCATACCTCGGACTTTGACTCCACCTCGGTCTTAGTCCATTGCATTGGTGACCTCATACTACGTAAACACCATTGCCAATATTCCTCGGACTTCCAATCCCGCCTCCGTAAGCTCCGTAAGCTCCGCAACCCCCGAGCTTCGCGGACCGCCTCCGGCACTCTCGCCGTTTGTAATGTATTTCTCGCAATTCCCCCTCATCCCTATTTGGACTACTGCTTCCTTCTATTCTAGCCAGTTAGTCATCACCCCCACTTCCCCTCATCCTCCTGCCCCTCTGGGCCTCGCCCACTCTACCTCCTTTCGGATGTATCACAGGTCTTGCCCTATGACCTTCGGTACCGCTCCGCTCCCTCTAACCCTTTGTTCCCGTTCGGACGTCTTCGTTCCGATTCGGTCGCCCTTTGTTTCTCCTTGTGCTTTTGCCCCTTCCTTATATATATATCGGCGCTTGTACATACTCGTCTGGTTTCAGTCCGAAATCGACCTGAAATGCCCCCAAGAGACTTCCTGCTCACCTACTGTGAAATTAAGGACCAAATGGACAAACAGCAATGGCACAGCGCTCCGCTTGAGTCGCTGAGGCCAAGGTCCCTCCACGCTAAGTCTCCGATTCCACTCCGGAGTCGTCCGTTTCCGCCCATCTCTAACAAAGAAAGTGAGAAGAAGGTTAACTTCTCACTTTCCCACAGTGGCCCCAATATGGCAAAAACTTCCGGGGATACCCGGAAGTCACATGAAGGTAGGATCCGGGGACCAGAGCATGCGGCGCAGGAAGCGTGCACAGGAAGTGGAGCGGGTCCGGACGCGGGTCCGGGTCCGGGCTAAGTCAGGGTATGTTCCCTGACAGTTCATGAGCCAGTCTGTTTGAATGGGAATATCGCTCCTTGAATAGATATTTCCGACATTGGCAGAGGAGAACAATGGCATGTTCATGGTCCATCGAAGAGGGGATATGCAAGAACTCTGGGTGCAGTCGCAAAGGGAGAAAGTGAACAGAAGGCAGAGGACCTTGGTGAAGTTGGAACAACAAACCACCAACAGCACGAATGCAATAGTTGACTTGTCTAATCTCAGGAGAGGAGATTGCAGGAGGCTGTAATTGAGGTGAAAAAGCTCTTCGATGACCAAATACATCATCCCCTGCTGAGAGTAGAATTTTTGAGAGAGCACGATAGACAAACTCGAACTCATCTAGGGACACAATCTCATGAGTGAGGAGCCCTTGGTCCGCTATTTCACAGTCCACCCTGCCAGCAAAATCATCAAATTTCGCTTTAGTAGAGCTGGAGGGGTAAGGATAGAGCAGACGCGGAGGTGGAAGGGAACGCTGAGGTAAGAAAGGCACAAGAGATGGGCCTTCTGAGCCAAGTATGTGAGCAGAGATGTGAATGGCATGGTGATCTGTGGCACCCAGGAAATCCCGCTGGGTCTGGATGGATGCGGAGAAGATTGGAGAGGATGAGATCACTGCTCTATCCACTACTGACTTGGCCCCATTTGCATAAGACCTAAGCATGTAGTCTGAGTTGACATCCACCTCATGCTTCAGAGACCATAAATCGAGAGCGTCCAAAGCCGCGAGGAAATCTTGGTAGATCAGAGCCTCTGGTGAAAGAGCACCTGATGACCATTCCCTCAGGGCCATGGTCACATTGAAATCCCCAGCAGCCATCCACAGGTGAGGGAATGGTTCTTGCGATATGAGACTCCGAATTTCAGACCAGAAAGAATGGAGGGATTCCCACACAGCATTACAAGGGGCATATATTCCCAAAAGCCATAGGACCTTGGGGGCTAGAGAGGAGGAGGCTAGGATAACATCGAGAGCAACTACCCTGCCCTGTAAAACTGGAGGGACAGAGAGATGATGCAAAACTTGGAAGTTTTTCCTCACTCCCAAAGCTAGACCCCATTTCCCACATTGCCAGGCTAGTGGCAAAGCTGGACTCTCATATACCATATAGTTGGGAAGGCTCAACAAGGGCATAGATGGTGTTGTTGATTTGGTCTCAGATAGAACGAAAGCGAGAGGAAGAGTGGATGTGATGAGGGACATAATGAGATGGAGCTTGAAAGCGTTTCCCAGTCCGTTCACGTTAGCCACGAGAACACTGAAATCCATTGAAGTCACTTGGGCCCCCGGTAAGAAGAGAAAGAACAGGAAATGTAACAACAAGAAATGGGGGTTTGCAAACCAAAGCCCGTACAATGGTTTGTATAGAGAAGTACACCCACAAATAGGCCACAGACAACGAAACAACTGAGACATGGGGAAGGGAAACTGGGACAGCTGCAGAACAGAACACTGAAACACAGGTCAGAGCAGTAGACAGGAGAGGTCCACTTGCATGTGCTGACTGAAAAGGTAAACCAGAGGGAAAATTAACATGAGGAACAGATGGAGGAACAGAGGGGGAAAGCGAAATGTGATCAGACAGTGTGCAGAAATTCAGCCCTGAAGAAGCAAGCAAGGCAGGGGGTAAGACAGAGGGAAAGTTAACTAGCGGAAGAGATGGAGCAGTAGGGGAAAAGGAAACATGATCGGATACCAAGCGGAAATTCAGCCCTGAAGAAGCAGGAAAAACAGGGGGTGAGTAAGGGGGCCCAAGAACAGAGAAGATTAGATGGTAGAGGGCATCGAAGGATCGACATAGTCGAATGACTGAGGCATGAAAGAGCAAAGAATGCATCAGATACGGCACCTTACGATGGTGTTTAGCTGATGGGCCAGGATCATCGGGTGTGCCTGGGGACTCCAGGGCCATATCGGCATCGTCAAATTGGATGGACGATGACTGAATCGCCTGTTGAGGAGACAGGCAGTCGATAGTCATGCTGGTGCCGATTTGGAGATCTGAGAGGCTCTTGAACAACACGCTATTCATTTCGGAAGCAGACTGAACTCGTTGGTGAAGAACCATAATTTTGTTGGTGATGGCATCCTTCTCGGCATCTGTCTTTGCGTGATCCCGCTCCAACACAAGAAGAGTAATCTCTTCACAAAGGCCTGAAACCTGCATCTGTCCGCCGATAGTGTGTACCATTCCAGCCATCAATCTGTTAAGCGCGGCTACGGTGTGGCTTTGAGCTTGAACGACAGAAGACATAGAGCTCACAACCTCATTAGTCTGATGCATCTGTTCAGTCAGAGTGGTGATAGCACGGTCAGCTCCGGCAGTCACTGTCTCGACCTGAAGGCGGTGTTGAGCCAGCTGGTCATATACTTTAGCGGGGGAGGGGTCAAATTGTTCGACCGGCTGTACGCTTTTTTTGTTTTGTTGGGATCAACAACAAATCGTCCGGCTGAGGGAGTTGGGGATGAACAGTATGTGTATGAACTTCACGGATTCGATGTGGACCGTCCTCATATCAGCTGACAAATTCCACCAATAAGTCTAGCGACCACAATTGCACCAGTGCACCCTGCGATAACTGTGCATGCCCTTATAAATGTGGCAAGAGGCGAACACGATTGATGATCGTTATCGGGGGAGGGGGCAATGTTGGTCTGTCCAATGATGGGTTTGCTTGCGTCCATGAGTGCAAAGTGGGAAAGAGCTTGCCTTTGGAACTGGTATCAAGGTCGGGCACATATATATATGCAATTTCGAAAGCAGCTGAATTGCATGTAGGGGGGGGGACTTACGGCTTGGCTTTGCGGATGCAAACCTTATCAATTCTCACATGCAATGCGGCGCCACCACAACTCATTGTTGCTTGGCCATAAGGCGTTGACTGATATGACGTGGCGGTTGTGGGGCAGAACAGCTCCTATGGGGCTAAATGCTGAATGGCACCAATAAGGGTGTGGAAATAACCGCGGAATCCTCCAAGGGGGCGAATTCAAGGTCTAACCTTGGACCGCGAAGCACGGCCACTAGGAGGAGAACAATCGATGGGTACTTGGTTGCCACTTGCCTCATGACGAGTCGCAAGGCTCCGGAGCTGAGAGTATGAGTAACGCCGTATATATAAAAGTGCCAGTGGTAGTACCAAGCTCATCTGTAGGGGCAGCAATCGGTTCACAGAGAAAACTTGGTATGATATAAGCTTAATTGACTTTTACACGAAGACGTCTTTCATTCGTTTCCCGATCGATAGGAAGTCAACCCTAAGCGAAAACTGAGCAATTATTGCGGGCGAACCAGATGCAGACGAAATGACGCCAGCGGCAATTGGCAGACAATCGATTTGGAGATCAAGTCCACGACCCAAAGGTGAGCGTGGGAGTTGAGGTGAGAAGGTATATATGTATGAGAACGGTGGTGCGATTACGAAGCGGTAGCGAAAGCACGGCACCGATCGAATTTGAACCTGGTGGTTCAATAGTAGACAGGGAATGAGCGTTGGAGCCATGGGTCGCATCTACGGATAACAGGGACTCATATTGGTACGCTTAGCGAAAGACCCAATTTGGTAGAGCTACATGCAGCGCCCGGCAGGCAGGCCGGGAATCAGCGGATTACGTAGAAGCTATGCAATGCCCCTCGGCAGTCAAATGTTCGTGTTTAATAAATCTTGGCAAGTACGTGGGTGTCCGGGGTTCCGTGCTGAAACACGATGTTAGGCTTTGTGCCGGCCCGTTGTGTAAATGCAACACGGTTCATTCCCATGCATAATAAAATGCGAAAAGCTGGCAGTACAGGGATGAAATGAAAAGGAGACGCCACAGTGGGATAGCAGGGCCTTTCGTGGCGGCACGTTGACCCTGGCAAGGGGGCTTGATCCAGTGAAGCTGCGAAACTGTGCCGCAGGGGAGCGCATGAGTTGGAATTGTCGCTAACCGGTTATGCAACGCCTTCACACGTTTAATAGATCTTGGGCAGACCCGGGGCGGACCCGGAGTCAGCGGAATAGGAGCTGGTAACACCTGCCCAAGTCAGCGGATCCGTCTTGGCAGCGACGTGTGGGCTGATTGCAACTTCTGTTCTGCGTGGCGTTTTGCTGCCGCGGAGTAGAATTGAGTGTAGAGGGGTAGCAGGGCGAAAAGTTGATAGTTGTCACGCCAAAGTGTAACATCAGGAACAAGGCTATTCCAGAATCGGGGTTGGAATACCGCCATGCCGGCCAAGAAGCCTTGGCGCGAACTTGTGGAGCAGATAGTGTCACGCGGTCGATTGCTGACAAAGCGGATAACAATATAGAAGACATGAAGCAAATGAGAACAATATATGTGAGAACGCATGCCAAGGGCTCCGCGGGTGATCCGGGAAGGCCGAGAAGATGTTTATGTACATATGGGAAATTGCAAGATGAACAGCTATCTGTTGGAGATGCCGAATTTAGTAGCGGAGCCGAATGGGCATTAGGAAAAATTGGTCATGATCGTTGACAAGTCAAAGGTGGCAGTACACAAACCGGAACATGAACTTGGGGCGCAGCAATCCTGCGCAAAGCGCGTTCGGGTGCAACCAAACGCCCTCCCTTCAACCTACTTTGCCAGCCCCGAGTTACCTCTCCGTCTTTTCTTCCCCTGAGTACGAGCCCCGAACAAAAAAACAAGAAGTGGCGTGAGAACGGAAGCAAAAGACACAAGGATTCAGTTTAATTTAGTTCTTGGTGCCGGGGCCCGTTTTCGGCTCCCACACGCCTTTTTCACCCTCACTTGTTGCTACCTCTGATATCCCTTCAACGTTCCCTTCACTATAGCCTCCCCCTCTTACCGTTCTCCTCCCCCCCCCTCTCATCATCATCATCACCCGAAGAGGCGGACTGCGTAGTATCAGAGAGAACCAAAAAACTAATCACAAAAGGGAGGTGTTAAGCATCACGCAATGTCATCAAACGTCCATGCACACCACGCCACGCAGACGACTGCCAGTTCCTCCTCTCTACTCACACCCCCAGCGTCCCAGCTTCGCCCACGCGCTTCTTCTGTAAGCAATGGTTTATCACTCAACGGTCTAAGTCCAAGAATTAGATCAAATTCGAACCTACCTCCCGAACCTCAGACGCCTTCCGCTCTCGTTCGTAAAGATACAGCACCCACTACAACGATCGGTTCTCTTACTCCTGCAACCTCGGGTCTTGGACTGAGTTTGGGTTCTGGTTCTGCACCGACGACGACAACGACGACAACGAATGGTACGGGCACGTCCATGTCTGATCAACACCCTGGAACACTGGATCGTTCAATGTTATCCGTTTTATTATCTTTGGGTGCAGCTGCAACATCTTCAATCCCTCTTCCTCCATTCGTGCGCTCTCAATCCCAACCTCCTCCATCTTCCTCAGCTAGTTCCACTAACCATTCATCACTATTGTCTCCACACGTCAACGGTGGAGTGTCGAATGGATATACCTATAAACCTCATAAACCTATCACACGACAAGCTCAATCTCACCAACGTTCATGGGGTACTCAATTTCAGACTACCCATCACGTCTCGCCGGGCGTCTACACAAACGTCCGCTCCAACTCTGACGAAGACTCCACACCTCCCCAATCACCATTCACGTCCCTTTTCGTATCCCCTCCATCCCCTATTTCTCTCCTTCCAACTCCCCCTTTCCAACACTCCCACCATCGTCGCTACTGGTCCCTCCATAAACGTCACCCTCGTTCCCTTTATGCACCTCTCTTCTTCCTCCTTCTCACCTTCGTTTTAACAACAACTCCCGTACTCATCTCGCTTTGGTCGCTGCCTATTCCTTCACTTAAACACATCCCGAAGACGTTGAGTGATATTTCGACATTGTTGAATGAAATCAGGACCTATGCCGGAAATGGGAATGGGAATATTGGTGGAGGTGGGGGCAGGATGCACGTGCTGTTAGTGCTCAGCCTGACCACAATGTGGAAACACGCATGGAGCATACCAGGGAGTGTATTATTGAACGTGATGGCGGGTGGATTGATGGGTAAGGGAAGTGGATGGGTATGGATGATGACGATTTATATGACTTTTCTGACGAGTTGTGGGACCGTGTTTGCGACGTTGTTGAGTAGGCCTTTGGGAGGGATCGTCAGCGTTCTGTTTCCAAAGGCTGTAGCTCTTACGAGGGGTGCTTTGGAAGGGGATATCAGCTCGAGGAGTGGTGGAGAGGAAAGTTTTGAGGAAGGAATTTGGGATGAGAAACTTGGACGGATGGTCGTCGTTAGGCGACAAGGGGTTGTTGTTCCTATGTCTGGGAAGAGGATGAATGAAGGGGTGATGGAAGGAAGTAGGAAGAAGACCACGCCGACGTGGGTGAGGTTAGTGGTGATGAGAGTTGTGGGTGTCGTTCCCTGGAGTGGGATTAACGTTGCGTGTGGTGTGGTAGGAGTGAGCCTTTGGGATTGTTTTGTGGGGAGCTTTATCGGGACGCTACCTTGGACGGCCGTCACTTGTCAGGTATGTCAACCCCCTCCTTCATTCCATTATTCTAGGCACCCAAGAATTGATTTATTTATTTCCTTTTATAGATCGGGGATATCATACAAACGTTGTCAGCAACCTCGTTCGCTGCTTCGGCTGCCTCTGCAACGAACGCTTCATCGACATCGGGTACATTCCTTCCATATGACGCGTCGGCTGCAACTCCGCAGACTCTGTCGTCTGTTTTGGCATCACCTGCCGTGGTGACGAAACTTGTGTTTTTGTCTGCGTTGAGTCTGGGCCCCGTTCTGTTTAGAGGGAGGTTGAAGGCGTTGGTCAGTTCGTCTGGTGAGGAGTCGGGTGATGGGAAGATGGAGACGGAGACGGAGATGGTGTATGGAGGACGGAAGGGAAGCGAATATGAGAGTGATGAACAGACCGTTGTTGGGAGCGATGACGGTCATTCTCGTCGTCCCTTTTTTGGACATCATAAACATAAACGGACGGGGAGTAAATGGGCGTTTTGGAGGAAGATCGTTGCAGATCGTGGAAACGC
Organism: Cantharellus anzutake; assembly: GCF_015039405.1. Lineage (NCBI taxonomy): Eukaryota > Fungi > Basidiomycota > Agaricomycetes > Cantharellales > Hydnaceae > Cantharellus > Cantharellus anzutake. The sequence continues at coordinate 16,397 of NW_024067184.1, forward strand.
GGGTGAATGGGAGGGTGGAGGGAAGAGTGGAGATAGTGGGGAGAGTGGGGAGAGTAGTAGGAGGGGGAGTATGGATGAGGATGTGGATGTGGAGAGTTTTAGTGAAGGGAGTTTTGAGGGGGGACGATGAGGGAGGCGGAAAGGTTTCGTCTCCTCTCCTCTCGTCTCGTCTGACACGAAAGGCTCGTTCCTTTCGTGCTGCTCATCTCTTCACCCTATCTCCCTGCACATGTCTTCCCCCTCTCTCTCTCGCTCGCTTACTTGTCTCCCCCCTCGGTTTTCCTCGATTTGGACTCTTCGTCTCGACGAACGGTGTTGTAACACTCCGAGGAACTCCCGAGGTACCCACTCACTCGCTTGCTCGCGCACGTTCACACTTTCCCAACTCTTCTTGCCGCCTCCATATTGTTCCCTGTTTCTTTGCAACCTACGTATATGGATAATGGGTCGCCTTCTTTTGGCATATACATACCACACCTGACTGACTTGCGTTGTCGTCGATTTGGTGGGTTACATGACTGGGGGGGAAGGAACCATTTTTCTCATTTATATTTATTGTTCTTTCCCAACCGTCTCGCCCCCTACCTTTCGACGACGTCATTCGCGCACTCCCGACATTCACGTTCACGTTTCGTATGACAGCGTATACGTATTCTTTCTTCTCTCTCTCTTTTCCCTTCTTTGCATTAGCAAGAACGACAAGGTCAATTGGCACAAGCACATCATCCAGGCTTTTTTTTTCTCTTTTCTCCTTCTCTCGACACACGTTTCATGATGGCATCCAATGGTCTCGAACGAAATTCCGGCTGAATAACTTTATTTTTTCTAATTCTTCTTTCTTTTCCTCTTCTCGTTGACGTTGTCCAGCATGATGACATGACCATTTTTTGCGCATCGAGCTTCACCCACCCATCACCCGCTAACATTTTCGTCCTTATCACCTACCCCCCAAACCCCTATCGCCCAAGACAATAATCGACTTATTCCACCAGTTCCACTCATTGCGCTATGTGTGTGTGTGTCTTCTGGTGTGCAGGGTGTTTGTGTTCCGTATGCTGGACGTCATTCGTCGACAAACAATATGCATTCGTATATATTCTCGCATTTTCGTCTCACAAATTAGTCTCTGTTTATTTTATATTGTTTTGTTTTCCTTATTTTTCGATATGGTTGGAACGTGAGGGGGAATGTGGGGTTAATGAGTGGGTGACGAGGTGCTGGTTGGGTGCATGGGAGAGAGCGAAGAAATGGGGGTATATGTGTGGAAAGGTTATTGTCAATTGGGAGAGGCCGACATTACTTTGTTGTTGATGTATGGCGGTACGGGTGCCCATGCTTTTTAGTTAGCTAGGAGGTGCACGACGCCTTGCATTAGTGTAATTCGAAGTATTATGGCCATAAATTGTCGTTCCTTCTTCACCTTTGCGTCCTTTGGGCAATGCGATAGGGACGGTTAAAGGTGACACCTGCTTGAATGCTCCTTTGAAAGTCTGGATGATCTTATTCCATCAATCCAGTTTATTCCTTTCACCGGTAGTTTAGTGCGAAAAACGAAATATCGGGGAAAGTGCAACAAACAAAGACCCTGGTTCGAATTGATACTTAGGTGTTATGAGAAAATGATTCTTAACTCAGCTATCACTTGTGCTGGTTACTCTGTGGCTTGGTTGCAGCTTGTTGATCAAATCAAATAGGGCTGCCTTGGTTCAAGTTCCATTTATAGAGTTCTGATTTGTTCATTTTTGGGCCTCCCTGTGCAAGTTGATTTATTACTCTGCACACAGAGTCACTAACCACTCCCGATATTACGCAATTGGCGACGCTGAAAATTTGTCATCATCTTCCCTTTCGGGTTGTTTACATGCTTTCTTTTACATCATCTCGCCTGTCTCTCTCTTTTATTTTCCGCTCCCCATTTGTCCTCCTGTTCCAGAACTTCACTTCGACTTTAAACCCAACTATGCGAAATACACAGACCGATGGAAACAGTCTCCACTGAAATCGGCTCACCCCACGACGTTCAACAATCGCCAAGGACCCACTCCCGATCGAGTACTGTTTGCGTTGTAAACATGGCGTTCCAAATATGGTAACCCGCTTCAGCGGTTCACTCGCAACCCAGATGTAATAATAGAAAGAAATATAACTAAAATACACACGGCGCTCCAGCGCCCATATTTATACTTCCCAACAATATTCCAGGCTCTTCTATGCCCAGCGCTTACGCAGGTGCCTAGTAACCCGTAGAATATTCTCGGATATTCCGGTTCAGTTTCATCATGTGACTCGTATTCCAACAGTTTGATTGTAGAGAGGATGTCTTTGCGCATGGGCAGCTGTACACTGCGCTAAGCTGTGTGCGACATAGGTCTCATGCGATGCTGTTCTTGCCCGAGTCAAAGCTGGACGTTGCGAATGTAGAATACAGAAGACTTTTGGGTTAATGTTAACCTGGCTTGCTACGTTACTTAAATGAATGGACGGCAATTGTTGTATTTAATGTACAGGTTAGTCCAAGACAAATGTAGCGGGGCTTTGCTGCCAGTCATTGGCAGCAGTCCTCTCATGCCGAGAGGTTTCTGATGGTCTATCTGACCATCTATCTATAATTTATTGGCTCCTTAGCCCAAGGAGCCGCTGCTGTTTCTGGAAGCACCCTGCGCTTCCTTCCTTCTTTCCTTTTCTGGGTTTTCCCTATGGAAAGCCAATCTGCTTTCCTCTCAGTCTGCGAGGCTGGAGATGGTCTAGGTGACCATCTCTCCACTGGTTTTGCACCAGTATTATAACTCTTTGAGCTCAGGAAGCGCCCTGCGCTTCGTCACATCCAGGGTTGTTTCAGATTCCAAGCCCTCACTCTTTTTTCCACTCATTCCGAGAGGTTTCAGATGGTCTATGCGACCATCTCTCCACTGGTTTTACGCCGGTATTAAGCTCAGCTGAGAGCTGAGTTCTGGATGCGCCTGCGCTTTGCCAGATCCTGGGTACATCGAGGGTATGGCCCTTACTTCTTTCCCTTTCATTCCAGAAGGCTAGACACGGTCCCAGTGACCATATTCCTACCCGTTTTCACTGGTGTTCTTAGCTTATGCTGAGAGCTGACTCTCAGAAGCGCCCTGCACTTCCTCCTGTTTATGGGCCTCTTGGCTCTGAGGCTCAACCGGTTCCTCTTATTCTGCGAGGTTATAGGTGGTCTATGTGGCTGCATCTTTACCAAGTTGAATATGGCTCAGCTTTCCACGGTATCGTTTCAGTTTGATCAGTACCATTGTATCTGAAGGCTGCCATGTATGGCCTTCACTCGCTGCCGTGGCATCCGTTTTTTTTTAGATTTTCTTGAATGTCTTTCCCTGTATCGTGTTGTTGTGAGAAAGATGATTGAATTTCATTGATGGTTGCAATATAACAACATAGTTATTTGATGAGAACGGAATAAGTGGGCAGTGCAGAGTTCTGCGAAGCGCGAAGTGCAAGCACTCTAGTTGATACTACTATATCACATGGCTTAGTTGACCACCCCCCGGAAGTTGACCATCATCTTCCATTCACACATTTCTTCCCCAAATTCTTTCAAATTCAACACAAGTCATGTAAATACACTAAGGTATCATTGTACCAAAAATCATGTCACTATGTATCATGGTTGGAAAAATATTTGAAATAAGGTTGATGACATTGGGGTTTTTTCCCCAGTTGTACTTTTTTTGGGGCTCCGGTACTACCAAAAATGCCAGTAGCTGCATGGCAACTGGCTCACAGTGTCGCAGGTCATTACACAGCACACTGAGATTCACCAGTTGTCCAAGAATGGCAGTCACGAGTGGAGAAAATGGTCAAGGCTGTGGTGTTTTGCCTTCCTATTCAGTCAGAATTTCTTTGTCTTCATCACTTCCAAATGTCCCCTAAAGAACTTCCCAGCTCTGAGGCCATACAAAAAGCCATTCATGGTCTGGAAGCAGGAATCTACAAGTCTCAGCACCAGGCTGCTGAAGCTTTGTAAGGGAGATAGGCTGCATGCTTGTGGCCCTCCCTATTCATTCTTTATTTGTCGCATCGGGTTTGTACCCAATGTGACACTTCTTCCTGAACCCTTCATTTTTACCATGCGGTCCCAAGCTGCATTCATCACATGTAGTTACCACATTGTATATAACCTACATGCAAGGGGGTAAAGGCTTCCTTAGCCTTTTACCCCCCTGCTGATAAATATAGCGCACATTTAATGGACTGGGAGTGTGAGGCAACAACTGACTATCATGAGTGATCTCGCAAACTCAACATCTATAACCACACTTACACTTTTTTATGCTCAGTGAGCTTTCAAATTTAAAATAAAACCACTCCTTCCTACATCAGCAAAAAATTGTTATGCTCCTGAGTGCTCCAGAGTATGGGGAGCACTGGGAGAATCAGGAGGAGATTGGCCGGTCCAGGAACAGCTCATTTCCTCTGGAGTTGGTCAGGTACTCCAGGGCACTCCCAGGAGGGCATGGAGCATTGCTTTGTGCACAAACATATCCAGTAAATACAATTTAATGCTTCAAAATGTATAGGGGTGAGAAGCTTCTGGGAGCTCCTGGAGCATTTGAAAATGAAAAGGAAAAAAAGGAGGGAAGACTCCCCATGAATACCTCCTACCACAAGACTAACACAACAAGACACTACTTAACATTTAGATCAAACACTATACTATATATCAAGGACACTGAGACTCACCAATACACAGTCAAAATTTATGGCCTGATATATGATTAATCTGGCAACTTAATCACTTTCGGACTTGCAGAATATGGAGGAGGGGGAAATGGGGGAGAATGAGGGGGGAAATGAGGGGGGAAATGAGGAAAATTTGAAAAATAGGGACTTCTAAAAAGTTGGAAAAAATAGTTAGGGAAAAAATCAAAAAAAAATCAGGAACTGTAGTGCCTTTGAAGTGCTTTCAGGATATATAATTATTTGCGAAATTGAGGAAGAAATGATGGAGAAAAATGGAAAATACTTTCGGAGACCCAAGAAATAATGAGAACTGAATTGATGGGAAAGTCTGAAGATTGAATAGGAAAGTGAGGGGAAGCCTTGTAGCATTGTTATTTTCTGCTGTTCTAATTTTTCCTGATTCTTCTTGGTCTCACTCCCAGCTGCTCCTGGATACTCCTGGATACTCCTGGATACTCCTGGAAGCTCCTGGAAGCTCCTGGGAGGGTCCAGGAGCAGCTAATGGAAAATACTTTCGGGGACCCAAGAAATAATGAGAACTGAATTGATGGGAAAGTCTGAAAATTGAATAGGAAAGTGAGGGGAAGCCTTGTAGCATTGTTATTTTCTGCTGTTGTGATTTTTCCCGATTCTTCTTGGTCTCATTCCCAGCTGCTCCTCAATACTCCTGGAAGCTCCTGAAAGCTCCTGGGAGGGTCCAGGAGCAGCTGGGAGTGAGACCAAGAACAATCAGGAAAAATCACAACAGCAGAAAATAACAATGCTACAAGGCTTCCCCTCACTTTCCTATTCAATTTTCAGACTTTCCCATCAATTCAGTTCTCATTACTTCTTGGGTCTCTGAAAGTATTTTCCATTTTTCTCCATCATTTCTTCCTCAATTTCGCAAATAATTATATGTCCTGAAAGCACTTTAAAGGCACTATAGTTCCTGAATTTTTTTGATTTTTTTCCCTAATTTTTTTTTTTTTCAACTTTTTAGAGACCAAAATTTTCCTCCCACTGCTCCTGGCACATTGCATACTCCTCACCACTCCCAGCCACTCCTGAACCCCCTCCCAGGAGAACACTATTGGCTCCAGGAGTGCCCAATCTGCTGTTTTGTCTCCCACATGCTCCAGCCACTCCTGATGCTCCAGAGCATAACGGACTTTTGCTGATGTAGATTGATGTTGCAAAGCATGCCAATCTAATCGAAGCCCCAACTTCCTTTGTTGCCATAATGGTAAAGAAAGCATCAGGCTCACCCTCTGCAGAGAGGATGAGGGCAGCTGCATGTAAGAACGCACAGAATATGGACAATGCTGGGATTCCCAGTGTCAACATGCCTGATATCCCTCCCAATCCAGGAGAGACAGACGACCCTGATGCATCTCCTGGTCCCCAAGGAGACCTGGACATGCTGGGTCCTTCCCAATTCACAACCATGATTGTATCTGCTGTGATTGTGCCTCCTCCACCTGAGGACCCACCTGATGTGTCAGCAGGACCTGATCCATTCATTGACATGTCTGGTTCCCCCGATTCTCCCAGACTGGGTGGAGTGCCAGGGCCTGGTGATGGCTCTGATCAGCTTGCTAAGGTCATTGATGTTGATGGCAACCAGCCACCAATGGAGACTCCTGGATTGCCAAACAACCAGAGGCATAGTGAGTTGATGATGATGCTGAGAAGCATTGATCAGTGGCTGGATCGTCTGGAGGACTGAGTGGTCCACCATGATGAGGCCATAGAGGACTTGCAAGCTTGGGTTTATTGCCCAAGCCCTGGATTGGCTGAAGGCCAAACCCCTCTAATCACACCTCAGTTTGAGGCTACTAGCGTGCCTCCACCCATACCAGTCAGGGTACAGGACTGAGAACCCACCCAGCGATGAAACTTGCTGGAGGATGAAGTCTCTATTGATGAGGACTATGTCAAGATGATGACTTACCTCCCAGTGCCAGGGCAACTGTCAGGGTGCACACCCGGACTAGCCCGGACCCACTACACTTCCCATGTGCATTCCTGCACTGCACACTCCATGCGCTGCATGATCCAGCCCCGGATCCTGCCCTCATGTGACTTCTGGGTATCCCCAGAAGTTTTTGCCATATTGGGGCCACTGTGGGAAAGTGAGAAGTTAACCTTCTTCTCACTTTCTTACCCACAGTAGTGTTATGCCCTGAGATGGGCTGTGTTACAGGCTAGGCTGTTGTCAGGGATGACTCCCAGGTCCCCATGACCCTCCCCTATGGTCCACAGCCCTATGTGTAACCAGCCCTATCCAGGGCACAACCTACTGTGGGTAAGGAGATGAGAAGGAAGCTAACTTCTCATCTTCCCACAGTGGCCACAATATCAGGCAAACTTCTGGGGATACCCGGAAGTCACATGAGGGGGTGGGAACCGGGCCCGGAACATGTGGCATGCGGAGCGTGTGCACATGTGGGAAGCACAGCAGGCAGATGCGGGTCTGGATGCGGGTCCGGGTCCAGGCTAGTCAGGGTGTGTGCCCTGACAGCTGTGGGCCATAGAGAGTGGCCATGGGGACCCGGGGATCGTCCCCTGACAACAGGGTGAGGTCAAGAAAAAGCAAAGAACTATCTTTGCTCCTCGTGCCCCTAGTGAGATGACCATGGAATACAGGACCCAGATGGACAGTGATGCCATCTACATGCACAGACCTGAGGGTCTGGACAATCATGCCCAGAAAATCAGGTGTAGGCTAGGTTCCTATGGTCAATTTACTGTGCAGGATTCACAAGGTGAGGCCTTTAGAAGACTAAGCCAAGATTGGCCTAGTCAGGCAGATGCCCAACAAATTCCTCTCAGGGTGTCAAGACAAGAAGTCTTGACCCTGCAGCTGACCATCCATACTCTCCAAGGTCCTCTTGGAGAGGCTTCTCATCCTATCATTATTTCCCCTGTAAAGAGGGAAAGGGAGCCAAGCTCCCAAGTTCCATGCATTGCAAGCTCTGTCCACCCACAGGTGGTGAGCTTGAATACCCCTCACAATGGATTCATTGAATCCACCCTCAGGTCCTATTCTAGAGACCCAAATAGCTCATCCCCCAGTGACCCTGAGGGATTCACCCAGGGGCATCCGCTGTGGGTGCATGATGAGAGTGCACCCAGGTCGACTGGTGCACCCAGGACCGGGCATGTTGTGCATGTGGGTTGTGTCAGAGACCAGGTTGAGATGAAGGAGCGTCTCCATGGCGGAGGGCTTTGGCCTCAGCGACTTATGCCAGGAGTGCTGTGCCAAGTAACACATCCGTGCCCTAACTTACTAAACTGGCAACCAGAACTGAAGGGGGTAAACTCTAGTTGATTTTATTACTGAGGTGTAACCTATGTACAAGTTGAGTATATATATAGTTACAACAAGGGCGGGCCTGCAAATGGTGGAGCGGAGTGGAGCTAATGGGGTTAGACATTAGCCGATTGAATATTACTGATGAGTTGGGTTATGGGGTTAATGGAATGGTAGGCAATAACCCAGAAACGGAAAGGAGGGATAGGCCTGAAGGTGGGCTTGCAGGGCAAGCAAGTGTATTGCCCAGCGGAGGCAGGAGTGTGCTAGCGGACGTCAGGGCTGTCCGGAAGCCTTTGGGGCTCCATACTTAGGGAGGTGTAGGTAATAAATTGAAAAGAGGGGGTGGTGACCATCGAGGGGTACCAAGGTGATTGCGGAATACGGGAGCTCCGAGGTTAGTGAAGAAGGAGCAGAGGTAGACTGGAGGGATTGGAGGGAGTGGAAGTCGGTGGCCAGGGATGGATATGACAGTATCCCCTTCTTAGGCCTGAACCCTTGAAGGCCCAGAATTAGTAAGGTGAGGGGAGCTGTACTTACAGAAAGAAAAAATGAAAATGGAAGTGAGGAGTGGAGAGAAAGGGAGAGATGGGAGAGGAGTTGGGGTTCCTAAGGGGCTTTGGGTCCAGGCTTATCTGGGTACTGAGAGTGGAACACTTCGACAAGGTTGGAGGCATGATCGAGTTTGCCGGCAAGGAGCCATTGTGTCTCCTCATTGGTCCCTTCATAGCCTAGCCACTTGACCAGGTAGTGCATCTACATCGGTCGATCTTGGAGTCGAGTATCTCCTCGATCTCGAACTCCATCTCGCCTTCGATTTCTATGGGAGGTGGAGGTGGCTGGTGGCAGTTCAGAATGATGTTCGGGATGGAGGGTTCGATCTGCGAGACATGGAATACTGGGTGAATGGCCTGCATGTTTTCTGGCAGGCAGAGAGTGAGGGAGTGAGTTCCTATGTTGGCAATGATCTCGAATGGGCCAAGGTTTTTCTTGGAGAGCTTTTTGGAAGGTCAGGTGGAGCGGAAATACTTGGCCTTTACATAGACTGAGGTTCCTACTTCGAAAGCTGGGGCAGGACTCCGACGGGAGTCTGCTGGGCCCTGATAACGGATCTGAGTGAGGTGCATTTCCTTGTGAAGGAAGTGATGGAGGGAGTCGAGATCTACAGAGTACTCCTGGGCGCGTACTGATGTTAGGTCTCGCTCCAGGTGAACGGTGATGTTCAGATGGTAGCCTTTGTTGGCGAAGAACGGAGAGACGCCTGTGGTGGCATTCGGAGCGTTGTTGTATGCAAACTCTGCGAGAGGCAGGAGTTCAGACCAATTGTCCTGCTGGTAGTTACTGTAGATGCACAGGTACTGCTCGAGCGTCTGGTTCATCTGTTCGATCTGACCGTCTCCTTCCGGATGATAATCAGAGGTGAAGTGGAGGCGGATGTCGAGGGCCTTACCAAGTGAATGGAAAAAGTGAGAGACAAACTCCGGACCCCTGTCGGAGGTGATGTGGGAAGGAACTCCATGCTTGGAGAACACATGGAGAAGGAAGAGCTTGGCCAGTTCTGGAGAGGTGATGGTATCGTGGGTAGGAATGAAAATGCACTGTTTAGACAGGCAGTCCACGACAACCAAGATGGAAGTGAATCCGGAAGAGGAGGGTAGCTGTTCGATGAAATCCATGGAGATGGAGTTCCAAGGACATTCGGGGATGGGGAATTGTTTGAGCAAGCCATAAGGCTTATGATGGGGGACTTTGGCACAGGCACAAGAAGTGCAGGAGGCGACATAGCTCTTGACGAAGTTACAGATACCCGGCCAGGTATACTCATGATGTACTAGGTCCAGAGTCCGGTTTTGACCGAAGTGTCTGGAAAGTTGGTGGTCATGTTTGTCTTGCAAAACGCGGAGACAGAGATTGTTGGAATCCGGAACGTAAATGCAGTTGTCCAGCCTTAACAGGCCTTCAGCATCAATGGACCAGTGGGAATTGGGGAGGTTGGGGGAAGCGAGATGAGAAGAGATTGTGGTATCAGAGGAGAGGGAGGCTAGAATGTCTTGATGGAGAGCCTCTGTGTTGACGAGTATGGCTGCTCGGATTACTGTGGCAGCTAGGAATGTGGCTCGTAAGGACGCAGTGAGCTGCTCCAAAGTGAAGACCGGTTGGAAGTTCTGCAGGTTGATGCGAGCATAGTCCATATCCCCTTCTTTGGGATAGACATCCCAGCATCTAGTCAACGCATCTGGTTTTACTCCAAGTCTTCCGAGACGGAATTGGACAGTCATGTGGAACTGGGAGAGGAACTCTGACCAATGGGCTTGCCACCGGGTCAAGAGTTTGGTGGTGGAAAAATACTTGAGGTTCTTGTGGTTGGTAACAATGTCGATTGGAGTTCCTGAACCTTCAAGGTAGCGACGCCATGATCGGAACGTGTCATGGATGGCAAGCAGTTCCTTATCATGGGTGTCATAGTTGAGCTCCAGCGCTGAGAGTGTTCTAGAGTGGAAAGCAATGGGGTGAATCTCTCCATCATCACAATGGATGGACAGGATTCCAGAGATCATGTAATCGGAAGTGTCGGTTTCTACAATGAGGGGGGCATCAGGTAACCAATGTGTCAGGATAGGAGCAGAAGTGAAGGCTTCTTTCAAGGTGTTGAAAGCAGAGCAACAGTCATCAGAGAATAACCAGGGGGCTCCTTTACATGTAAGGTGCATCAAGGGGACCACAATGTCGGAGTATTGGTGGATGAAACACCGATAGAAGTTAGCGAAGCCAAGGAAGGACTGGACATCCTTGACTTTACAGGGCTTGGGCCAATCTTGGACAGCTTTGACCTTCTCAATGGACATGGTGAGTCCGGAGGGAGAAAGGCAGTATCTGAGATATTCCATAGTGTCTGTATGAAATTCGCATTTCTTCGGATTGGCATATAGGCCATGTTTGCAGAGTCTCCTAAGAACTTCTCGGACATGCTCCTGATGTGAAACCATGTCTTCTGAGTAGGTAAGGATGTTGTCTAGGTAGACTACCACAGAAACATCCAAGAGGTTGGCAAAGATTGTGTTGACAAATCGCTGGAAGGCTGCAGGTGCATTTGTGAGACCGAATGGCATGACAAGCCACTCATAGGAACCATAGTGCATGCAGAAGGAAGTCTTCCATTTGTCGCCTGCTGCAATGCGAACCAGGTGGTAAGCATGCCGGAGGTCGAGTCTGGTGTAGACTGTGGCATGGCTAGGTGCATCAAGGAGGTCGGAGATGTGGGGGAGTGGGTAGTGAGCCTTTTTGGTGATCTTGTTCAGCCCTCAGAAGTCAATGCAAAGATGGAGGGATCCGTCTTTCTTGCAGACAAAGAGGACCAGTGCCATGTGAGCGGAAGTAGTGGGACGAATGAACCTGGAGGCAAGGTGTTCATCTAAGAATGCCCAGAGGGCCTTGAGTTCCGAAGTAGAGAGAGAGTACATAGTACCCAAGGGTCGTGAAGTGCCTTCCTCAAGGTCGATCTTCAGGTCGTGCTCATGGTGCGGTGCCAGCATCAAGGCTTTGCTCTTACTGAACACATCTGTGAACTCATGATACTCCTTTGGAATGGCCGAGAGGTCAATGGAATCGGTGTGGGATGAGGCAGCCCTCAAGCGGCTGTCCTCAGAAGGGATGGTTAGGCTGAAGGATACCGATCCTTCAAGTCGACAAGCCTTTGCGAACACGGAACGGCTGACAAACTTGATAGATGGTAATGGAGGAATGGGAGCCTGTGACTGAGGTGCTGGTGGAACATCAGATGGTTGGATGTCAGATGACAGCAGTGGTACCGGAGATGATGGGGGAGAGCTCAGAGTAACTGTCTTGGTAGGTTCAGAAGTTCGGAACGTAATACTGCTTGAGACCCAGTCAATCAATGGATTGTAGCAGGTAAGCCAGTTGGGTCCTAGGACTAGGGAACATGATCCATCCAGCGATGTGACAAAGAAAGTTGTGGGGGTGATGTTTCCGGAAGCAAAGCAGAGGGGAATATCAACAGCACGGGTTATGATTGAGTTGGTGCTACCGTCAAATAGGTGTAGTTGTAGGGGTTTAATCTGATATGTCTTCAAGGCCAACTTCTTTACAAATGTGTCGTTGATGAAGCAGTCTGAAGACCCAGAGTCTATGAGTGCGGGTAGGTTCTCATAGGAGCGGAAAAGTTTATTTTGTGTCCTATCATTGGATGGAGAAGGGACAGGAGAAGAGAAAGAAGAGAAACAGAGAGAGGTGGATCGATTTATGGAAGTAGTCAGAGGGGGTGGAGGAGAGAGTGGTACATCAGCAACACTATCTACAATGGGTAGAACATTAACTGGAGGGTCAACATTGAGAGGAGAAAATAGACCATTTGAAAGAGAAAAAGAAATGGGAATATGGAGGGAGGATAAGTCGGAGATGGAGGACGCATTTAAATGCACTTCTTTGAGGGCATGGAGGGAAGAATTGCAACCCCCGGTCCATGTGGAGTCCATGGGGGTGGGGACTAATTTTTTGCTTCTGTGGAAGCGGATCCTTGCTCAGATTCGTACCCAGTCGGAGGAGCTCCGTGGACACGCAAAATAATAGCTTTTTTATGCAATGTAAATAAACGTTCTCACACTGGTACTCGACTGCTTCCGATGCTAATCACGTTCTGTACTCAATACAAAAGATCACATGGTACGGAGTTAAACAAATATCCGATCACCTACTCCGAAACTTAGCCCGCAACACTTCGCTCCTCCGACTGGGGCAAAATGTAGGTGGCGATGCATCGGAAACACCCGACTCTCACGCTAAACCTGAATGAGTTGTACATAGAGGTTGCGCAATGTAATTGTTAGTGTTGACACATGCGGTCATTATACCCAACCCAACCCATAGAGACTTGGAAGCACCTTGAGGGTTGTGAAATCGACAACCTGGGCATGTGCGGAAATTAACACTTCATATAATACTTCTATAGCATTCTGTAGTTGGTGCTTCGTAGTGAAGCGGTACGAGCGTGAGCTGAGGCTATGCAGCCTTTTTTGGCTGCAGGTGTTCGATTTCTACTCAGTGAACCTTTTTTCCTCCTCCTTTACTCCTTAGTGTAAATGGGAGGTTGTTACAATTATTCCTGAGACCATAAAAAAAGGTTCATTGAGTGGGAATCGAACACCTGCAGCCAAAAAAGGCTGCATAGCCTCAGCTCACGCTCGTACCGCTTCACTACAAAGCACCAACTACAGAATGCTATAGAAGTATTATATGAAGTGTTAATTTCCGCACATGCCCAGGCTGTCGATTTCACAACCCTCAAGGTGCTTCCAAGTCTCTATGGGTTGGGTTGGGTATAATGACCGCATGTGTCAACACTAACAATTACATTGCGCAACCTCTATGTACAACTCATTCAGGTTTAGCGTGAGAGTCGGGTGTTTCCGATGCATCGCCACCTACATTTTGCCCCAGTTGGAGGAGCGAAGTGTCGCAGGCTAAGTTTCGGAGTAGGTGATCGTGTTAGAGATGGGCGGAAACGGACAACTCCGGAGTGGAATCGGAGACTTAGCGTGGAGGGACCTTGGCCTCAGCGACTCAAGCGGAGCGCTGTGCCATTGCTGTTTGTCCATTTGGTCCTTAATTTCACAGTAGGTGAGCAGGAAGTCTCTTGGGGGCATTTCAGGTCGATTTCGGACTGAAACCAGACGAGTATGTACAAGCGCCGATATATATATAAGGAAGGGGCAAAAGCACAAGGAGAACAAAGGGTGACCGAATCGGAACGAAGACGTCCGAACGGGAACAAAGGGTTAGAGGGAGCGGAGTGGTACCGAAGGTCATAGGGCAAGACCTGTGATACATCCGAAAGGAGGTAGAGTGGGCGAGGCCCAGAGGGGCAGGAGGATGAGGGGAAGTGGGGGTGATGACTAACTGGCTAGAATAGAAAGAAGCAGTAGTCCAAATAGGGATGAGGGGGAATTGCGAGAAATACATTACAAACGGCGAGAGTGCCGGAGGCGGTCCGCGAAGCTCGGGGGTTGCGGAGGTTACGGAGGTTACGGAGGTTACGGAGGCGGGGTTGGAAGTCCGAGGAATATTGGCAATGGTGTTTACGTAGTATGAGGTCACCAATGCAATGGACTAAGACCGAGGTGGAGTCAAAGTCCGAGGTATGGACTATGATGGAGGCTCGGAGTAAGGTACGAACGGTGTCCAAGTGTGAAGTACGGAACAGCGGTGGATGGTCGTAACTTGGCGGAAGGGTGGCAGAGGAGTGACGGAGGAAGGAGAGAGGGGACAGGTAAGGAAGAGTAGTCAGGTCTGAAGGTGGATATCAGAACGGACGGAGAAAGCGTAGGGGATGATGGGAGGGTGGAGGTGTGGTGAGGGGGGAGCGGAGTTGTAGGAAGGGTGGCGAGTAGGGCGATGTTCGGTCCGAGATGAGTATCGGAACGGACGGAGAAGGGGTCGGAGAGGTAAGAGGAGGGGTGTGTTGCCAAGACCGAAGGTGAGTATCGGAAAGGCAGCGGTAGGTTATGACTCCGGAGGTGAAGAGGGTGGAGGTCCGGAAGTCGGGTCGGGGTCGGGTATGCACGGATATGACAGATCGGATATTTGTTTAACTCCGTACCATGTGATCTTTTGTATTGAGTACAGAACGTGATTAGCATCGGAAGCAGTCGAGTACCAGTGTGAGAACGTTTATTTACATTGCGTAAAAAAGCTATTATTTTGCGCGTCCACGGAGCTCCTCCGACTGGGTACGAGTCTGATCCTTGCTCCTCGGTCTGGGCCAAACAGGCCTTAGATGCGCGAGAAGAAGACTTGGGACAGTCCTTGACCATGTGGCCAGACTGGCCACAGAACATACAAAGTTTCTCATTGAGACGACACTTATGCTCTTGTGGCATGAGCTTGCCATTGTCTCCGAGTTTTGATGAAAGGTCTGGTTTAGCGGAGCTGGCCTCGGACTTCTTATTGTCCTTTGGAGGCTTGCTACCGGAAGCAGAGTTGAAAGAGGAGGAGGATGGGTTGGGGTCGGAACGAGAAGCGGCGGTGGACTTGTCGAAAACATTAGAGGAGGAGGGTTTCGTGTGACGTGTAACTTCAGATTTACGCTCCCAATAGCATGCATCAAAAGTCTGCGACAAGGTGCAAAGTTCTGAAAGAGTAGAAGGTTTACCTACTCTGCCAATATCGTCCTTGATACATTCTGGCAATCCATTATAGAAAAAACAACAAAGCACAGCTTCTCCGTAACCATGAAGTTGAGAGGCATGTCAGTTGAACTCAACAACGTACTTATTGATGTGGTTCATGTCCAGGGTCATTAGTTGAACTTCGGCATTGCCCACAGGATTGTGAGGACCGAAGTTGGTTTGAAGTTCATTGACAAACTCTTGATAGTTATTCATCCATCGCGGACAAAGTGTAGAATTTTGATCGAATAATAGATCCGGCTTGAACCAATCGAGGGCCATTCCCTTGAGATAGGACTGCGCAAAGATGACCTTAGCGCAGTTGCTAGCAAAAGCGAGGGACGGTCCTGGAAATTAAGTTCGCATTGGACCAGAAATACTCGGAGTTCTCAGGGATCCTTCCTGTTGAACTGTTCAGGCTCGCGGACCTTGGTCTGGAGAGTGGAGGATGGTGGACGTGGTGGACATCTGGTGTGACAAGCCAGGCTGGCAATGGCTTGGGCTAATTGTGCAATAGCTACGTTGGGGATGGGTTCGGCATCATTGGTGGTTGGGACAGTGGGGATGGGAGGATCAGCAGGAGGAGGGTCAACGAAGTCAGGGACCTCGGAACCGAGTCCAAAGAAGTGAAAAGGGGTCTATGGGTTGTTCTGTGGTGTCTCCAAAATCGGAATCTGCAACTGGTGATCGATTCCTAACGGGATGCATGACCAGAGTCGATGGGAGAGGGGTTTCTAGATTAGAAAAGCTATGAAACTCAACTGGGTTTCTTGCCAATCAACTAGGACCAGGCTGTGAGGGTTCTGGGGACAGTGAGGCAGAGTTGGGAACTAATGTGCATAGTTGCGAATGAGTGTGAGGGGCTTTTGGTGCCATACAAGACATGTACTAGTCAGGGAGTAATAAAATACTGTCAGAGACCAGGTTGAGATGAAGGAGCGTCTCCATGGTGGAGGGCTTTGGCCTCAGCGACTTATGCCAGGAGCACTGTGCCAAGTAACATGTCCATGCCCTAACTTACTAAACTGGCAACCAGAACTGAAGGGGGTAAACTCTAGTTGATTTTATTACTGAGGTGTAACCTATGTACAAGTTGAGTATATATATAGTTACAACGAGGGTGGGCCTGCAAATGGTGGAGCCAAGTGGAGTGGAGCTAACGGGGTTAGACATTAGCTGATTGAATATTACTGACAAGTCAGGTTATGGGGTTAACAGAATGGTAGGCGATAACCCAGAAATGGAAAGGAGGGATAGGCCTGAAGGTGGGCTTGCAGGGCAAGTGAGTGTATTGCCCAGCGGAGGTGGGAGTGTGCTAGCGGACGTCGGAGCTGTCTGGAAGCCTTCAGGGCTCCGTACTTAGGGAGGCATAGGTAATAAATTGAAAAGAGGGGGTGGTGACCATCGAGGGGTACCGAGGTGATTGCAGAATATGGGAGCTCCGAGGTTTGTGAAGAAGGAGCGGAGGTAAACTGGAGGGATCGGAGGGAGTGGAAGTCGGTGGCCGGGTGTCACGACCCGACATATCCGACACTTCCCTCTACGCGTCCTAGTGTCACTTGGCCCGTCCCTCCCGCTATCATCATCATCCGTCCACCCATCCGTCCACCCGTCACCCTCATCCACACTTCCTCCCTCGCGCACATACCTCCCAACCTAGGTTGCCCACTTCATTGTTGTCCGCCCCCAGCCGGACGGCTTGCTAGACGGCCAGATGGCCTTTTCTCTTTTGTCCGCTTGCGGACTATTGTTCCTCCTATTGTTCCTTGCTTTCCTTTTGTTGACCAAGTTTGCCAATATTGATTATTTGTTCCTTTCTTCATTCATTAATATCGCGCTTGATCCGCCACTCCTCCCGGGCCGCTCTCATTTAGTTACTTGTGTTTATAACGCGTGTAGGTTACACCGGATGTACCTCA
Source organism: Cantharellus anzutake (assembly GCF_015039405.1). Taxonomy (NCBI): domain Eukaryota; kingdom Fungi; phylum Basidiomycota; class Agaricomycetes; order Cantharellales; family Hydnaceae; genus Cantharellus; species Cantharellus anzutake. Next base: position 33,505 of record NW_024067184.1, read on the forward strand.
GTTCGTATATCGACTTGGATTCCCCCTCTAACTCTTATCCTCATCGTAAGGCTTCTGTCTGAAATTGGGACACCAACGTAAGAACGAAGTGCAGCGCTCCACCCGAGTCGCTGAAGCTAAAGTCCCGCCCCTCCGACCTTACGAGCCCGGATGACCTCGCGCGCCTCGCGGGTCACCCGGATACGCTTCTGGCACGTTCCTGACACCGGGGATGGATATGACAGGTTGCAGGTTAGTAGTACATCGATACAGAGAAAGTCATCCATGTAATAAAGAGAAAGAACAGAAGTGAAGAAAGGGGAAGGGGATGGAGGAGTGGTAGGGAAAGAGAAGAAGAAAGAAAAGAAGGGAAGGAGGAAAGAGGGGAAAGGGCACCAGGTGGAGCTGGGTCTGGGGCCAGGTGGAGCTGGGTGAGTGGGTGTGCCCTGACAAGCCCTTCATAACCTTTGGGGGTGGTTGGGTACAAATCTTATGTGGGTTAACACTAAAAATGTGTCACACTACAACCTAATCTATCACACATGGGTTACATGTGTTCAACAATTTAGTACTGGGTGCTGCTGAAAAACACCACCACTGCCATTTTGTGCCAGTTGTCAGAGCAAAGTGTCATGTGCTGGTTTTCGGAGTAGTTGATCAGACATGGACCTCTTAACCCCATTATATGTGACTGATTATTTGTATTGAAAATTGTATCAGGTTGATTGAATTGGATTAAACTCAATGTAACATTTGAATTTTAATACAAGGGGGACTTTGTTACTAGAGTGTGTGCTTTGCATTGCAGTGTCAGGGCCCAGCACCCAAGCCCTGACCCCACACCACCTCCTCCCCTTCTCTACCAGTTGTTGTTTCACTGCCCTGTACACTTGTGTGAGCACGGAAGTGTGAGAAGACCTCCAGACACTGCCACAGTTCTGGGTGAGCTGCTCGCCCAGAATGTTCCCACACCCTCTGAGTACTGCCACCCGGACCCTCCCCATAGTCACACCACTCAACTGGGGAACTGTACAGTCTTTCCTTTTATGGGTGCCATGCAGGGAGTTGAGAAGGTTACCCTTCTTCTCAACTTAGTGCCCACATAGGCAAGTTGTACTTACCTTTTACAATGTCATACAACTTAGTGCCCACATAGCATAAGAGTACTTCCGGGTCCCAGGCCGGGCCCTGACACGCAGTCACCTGCACAGCACCCATTAATGAATGAAAGCCAATTTTTTTCCCAATCAGAGATTGTAACCTGTGCAAGGTGCATATGGTACAAAGAAACATATACAGTAGTTGCCACTGAGGGACAGAGAATGAAGTCACATTATTGGAATATCAATGTCCATGCGTTCCAATATTCTCTTTACTGATGTGATATCAATTAAGGATATCATATATACCTTTTGTCTTGATAGTTATTTCATTGCTGGTTATAGCAGGCAGTTGTCAGAGATCTGGGAATATTGTCAGAGTCTGCAAATATTGTCAGCGACTGGAATACTGTCTGAGTTGGGGTCGGAGGTGATGCAGAGGTCTGTTGGAGTGCGCGCATGTGGATATGCAGGCGGAAATATGCAGCGCATCCGGAAGCGCTGTTCAAGGTTAGCAGAGTGGGATCGCGGCCTCAGCGACTCAGGTGGAGCGCTGTGCCCTGAGCTTGACATTTGGGGGAGATCCCGTATTTACGGATTGACACTCACAGCGGACTTCAAACAAGACTTGCAGGTGGAGCGGACCTGTAGGAGGAGCGTGGACTCCGTGAGCACGGACTCAGAGGGGGGGAAGCCCCCTTTGCAGAAGGAGGGACTCAGACCAGACAGGGGGGGTACTCTAGTTGATTTCAGACTATGGTCCCCAAAAGTATTTACAGGATATAAATAGGCAGGAGGGAAACACAGAAGGACTGGTCAGTCCGGCATGGTCCGGTGCAGAAATAAGTGGGGATTGTCAAACTGAATGAAGGACAAGAGCCTGGGAAATGGGAGGCAATGAACTAAACAAAAGTGGATCAAGTGCCAATATTGACAGGTAATAAAAGTGCATCAGCACATGGATCAAGTGCCAATATTGGCAAGTTAAGCGAATGAATGGATGAACAATATAGGCACTCGGCAAGGAATGAATGGTATGCTGCCGAGTGACAAGATGGCCAGAGAAAAGCAGAGGTCAGTGCGTGCGGCGCCAATACAAGTCCGCAAATTAGCGGGGTCGGTGCAGTGCCAACACAAGTCCGCGAACAGAGGTTGATCTGCCAGCACTGTCACACAAGGACAGCATGAAGGCCAACAGAGGTACAGAGGGGAGTGGGAGTGTTGACCTGACCAGAGGTGTCAAGGACAACCAGAAGTGGCCAGAGGGTGTGGAGTGGCCAGAGGGTGCGGAATGCACAGAAGCGGGGCATGGCTGTGACCACATAGCGGGAAGCGATGAGTGTGGTTCAGATGGAGACAAGGCAGGCATGACTGAATGCCGGGAGTGCCCACCTTGGACAACCACTATGTGGGCCTTTATAGGGGGAACCTCAGGACGTTTGCATGGGGCCTAAAAGGCCTTTTTCACTATAAACATCCTAGGACATCCTGGCCATTCAGTTTCATTCATTTGTTGCAAACGTCCTCAGATGTCCTAATTCAGTTTGATTCAATGGTTGCAAATTGTCCCGGAATGCCATACTCGTCCATCCCATGGTCTGTGCGCATGCTGACCACTGTCTAGAGGGATGTCAACACTGTTTCCCACGGTCTGAACACACTTTACATAGTTGAATAGCCCCTTTGAATAGCTTCCAGAATATATATTTTGAGACTGAATTGACCAATAAATTATCGAGAAAAACACAAAATACTTTTTGGATGCGAGTCTTTGGGTTAGTGTGGCTGTCCAACTCAATGTCTGTGCACAATGCTGGCCACTGTCTGAAGGGGTGTCAACACTGTTTCCCACGTCCCCAACACACTTTATGCAGATGGATAGCCTTCCAGAATATATATTTTGAGACTGAATTGACCAATAAATCATCGAGAAAAACGCAAAATACTTTTTTGGACACGAGTCTTTTGGGTTAGTGTGGCTGTCCACCTCATGTCTGTGCACAGTGCTGGTCATTGTCCGGAGGGGTGTCCAGACTGTTTCCCACGGTGTCAACACACTTTGCGTAGTTGGATAGCCCCTTCAAATAGCTTCCAGAATATATAATTTGAGACTAAATTGACAAGCAAGTTATTGAGAAAAATGCAAAATACTTTTTTGGATGCAAGTCTTTGGGATAGTGCTTGGGCCACTAAATTTCACTGACAGTCATCGAAGTCATCGAAATTCCCAGGTCACTGATATCCCAAAGACTCGTGTCCAAAAAAGTATTTTGCATTTTTCTCAATAACTTGCTTGTCAATTTAGTCTCAAATTATATATTCTGGAAGCTATTTGAAGGGGCTATCCAACTACGCAAAGTGTGTTGACACCGTGGGAAACAGTCTGGACACCCCTCCGGACAATGACCAGCACTGTGCACAGACATGAGGTGGACAGCCACACTAACCCAAAAGACTCGTGTCCAAAAAAGTATTTTGCGTTTTTCTCGATGATTTATTGGTCAATTCAGTCTCAAAATATATATTCTGGAAGGCTATCCATCTGCATAAAGTGTGTTGGGGACGTGGGAAACAGTGTTGACACCCCTTCAGACAGTGGCCAGCATTGTGCACAGACAGTTGAGCAGCCTGAGGATTGTCATGGGAAATCAGATTCAATTGCGGCATTATGTTTTGAATGTCTACCCTGAATAATACAAATTTGATTGAATCACAGAAGCATTTGATTGAATTTGATTGAATTATAGAATCATCCCAGGACATCCACTAGTAAATACCCCCTTTTAGGCCCATTTGAAGGCCAAACGGCCCCCCCTCTATAGGCCATCATTAGGTGGCTGACTAGGCTGGGAGTGCCAAGGGCTCAGGAACTGGAGGTAAGGTCGGAATACCGGCAGGGTCTAGGTTCTGATTATTGGCCAAGTCTCACGCAGTAAGGCAGGGGGCCAGACATGGGGTTGGGGGCTGGTTAGGATGGGTTTCGGGTCGGCGGATTCGCCTATCGGCATTGGTTCGCCGCTGATGGAGCCCTGGGATTTGTCGGTCATGACAGCAGTCGCTATAAGCGATATTGGTGCTAGGTGTATAAAACACACTGTGCTCGGAATTTTTCACACTCCCTCAGATCTCTCATTTGAGACTGAGGTGATACCCTTTTTATTCTTCCTTGTATGCAAGTTCTGATTGTATTTACAGTCCACACATTAGGTAAAGGAATAACAACTTAGATCTCTCATTCAAGACTGAGTCCATGCATTAGCTTATTTACTTTACACATATGGTACAAAGATAATTCTGCAAAATCCATCTGGAAGGAGTAAAGCACTTTGCCAGCACTCTCGATGTTTTTTGTTTTTCACTGTATTCCTAATCGCTTTCCACCCCTCAATTGAGACCAAACATGACTGCCCATTGCCGAGCACCAAATGTTAGAGATGGTGTTTCCCTCTTTCTCACCGATATTGCACACAATAAATTCTTATACCAGGTGTTGTATCACTTCAATATTCCCCTCAATCCAAAAGCCATTCTGTCCTCTTTGCATCACTCATTTATACTTTACTCTTCCTCCTCTACTGCAGCTCATTCTGACCATCTTTACCAGGAATGGCATGCACAGGATGCCACCTGTTAGCTGGCCCTACTTAATCCCTGACAGCAGCTAGTAAAAAACAAATGATAGAGAACCCCTTCACATCATTATCCTCTTCTCTCCCAACTACTGTTGGAATTCAACGGGCACTCAGTAGGAGCTTAGGCCCTATGGCCATCATGGGTTTAAGGTGGCATGGTTCATCAGCAAAAGTCCGTTATGCTCCGGAGCATCAGGAGTGGCTGGAGCATGTGGGAGACAAAACAGCAGATTGGGCACTCCTGGAGCCAATAGTGTTCTCCTGGGAGGGGGTTCAGGAGTGGCTGGGAGTGGTGAGGAGTATGCAATGTGCCAGGAGCAGTGGGAGGAAAATTTTGGTCTCTAAAAAGTTGAAAAAAAAAAATTAGGGAAAAAAATCAAAAAAATTCAGGAACTATAGTGCCTTTAAAGTGCTTTCAGGACATATAATTATTTGCGAAATTGAGGAAGAAATGATGGAGAAAAATGGAAAATACTTTCAGAGACCCAAGAAGTAATGAGAACTGAATTGATGGGAAAGTCTGAAAATTGAATAGGAAAGTGAGGGGAAGCCTTGTAGCATTGTTATTTTCTGCTGTTGTGATTTTTCCTGATTGTTCTTGGTCTCACTCCCAGCTGCTCCTGGACCCTCCCAGGAGCTTTCAGGAGCTTCCAGGAGTATTGAGGAGCAGCTGGGAATGAGACCAAGAAGAATCGGGAAAAATCACAACAGCAGAAAATAACAATGCTACAAGGCTTCCCCTCACTTTCCTATTCAATTTTCAGACTTTCCCATCAATTCAGTTCTCATTATTTCTTGGGTCCCCGAAAGTATTTTCCATTAGCTGCTCCTGGACCCTCCCAGGAGCTTCCAGGAGCTTCCAGGAGTATCCAGGAGTATCCAGGAGTATCCAGGAGCAGCTGGGAGTGAGACCAAGAAGAATCAGGAAAAATTAGAACAGCAGAAAATAACAATGCTACAAGGCTTCCCCTCACTTTCCTATTCAATCTTCAGACTTTCCCATCAATTCAGTTCTCATTATTTCTCGGGTCTCCAAAAGTATTTTCCATTTTTCTCCATCATTTCTTCCTCAATTTCGCAAATAATTATATATCCTGAAAGCACTTCAAAGGCACTACAGTTCCTGATTTTTTTTTGATTTTTTCCCTAACTATTTTTTCCAACTTTTTAGAAGTCCCTATTTTTCAAATTTTCCTCATTTCCCCCCTCATTTCCCCCCTCATTCTCCCCCATTTCCCCCTCCTCCATATTCTGCAAGTCCGAAAGTGATTAAGTTGCCAGATTAATCATATATCAGGCCATAAATTTTGACTGTGTATTGGTGAGTCTCAGTGTCCTTGATATATAGTATAGTGTTTGATCTAAATGTTAAGTAGTGTCTTGTTGTGTTAGTCTTGTGGTAGGAGGTATTCATGGGGAGTCTTCCCTCCTTTTTTTCCTTTTCATTTTCAAATGCTCCAGGAGCTCCCAGAAGCTTCTCACCCCTATACATTTTGAAGCATTAAATTGTATTTACTGGATATGTTTGTGCACAAAGCAATGCTCCATGCCCTCCTGGGAGTGCCCTGGAGTACCTGACCAACTCCAGAGGAAATGAGCTGTTCCTGGACTGGCCAATCTCCTCCTGATTCTCCCAGTGCTCCCCATACTCTGGAGCACTCAGGAGCATAACAATTTTTTGCTGATGTTGTAACTTCTTTTTCCCTTTATTCTTCTTCGCTATGACATCCCGCTTTGAGTCGGGACCGACTACTCTTTGGCCTGGCACACTACGCGCTGGTGCCCTATCTCTTTTCTATAAAACTTCCGCCTTTTTGCATTCTCATCCCCCTCAGTTCACTTTAACGTGAAGCTGAGGTGAGATTCATACTTCGACTAGTTATTATGATTCTTACTAATAACTAATGTACGATAGTTATTTCGCGATCAGGTATTATAAGATTCTTAGTTCACTTTAACGTGAAGCTGAGTTATTTCGCGATCAGCATACTTATTCTAAGAACTACCGTGTGTGTGTGGAGGTCATTTTGCTCTCGGTGCCATGCTCCCTCAACCTGTGGATATTCCCTGATTTTTGAGAAGGTGGATGCAAACAATTGGGAGATTTGTGAGGCCGAATGAGTGGCAGGAATTTGCCATGTTCACCAGTTATAAACATGTAATAAACATGAGGTCATGCACCTCAGAAAGGAAAGACAAACATGTAAGCAAAAGTGGCACAAAAAACGTAATTATGGGAGGTGGAGAGTGACACTGCTGTGCAGGTAATTTTCTAACATTGTGCAGTGCGTCCACAAAGCGGAGACGGCTGGGTTTGAGCCCGCGACTGAACTTATGGTCATTATACCACAGTACACCAAACACCCCTTCAAGGCTGAGGTGGTTTCCAACAGAGGTGTTATTGAGTCAGAGAGTGAAGAAACGATGAGTACATCCGGGAGGGGTTTGTCAGTTGCTTCATCGAAGTTGGTGTATGGCAGCAGGAGCGCGCATGTTCAGTCGGTTGCTTTTTAGCTGGGACGCGTGATCCCTTGCATTGGCATAATTCGATGTCATAAATTGTCCTTTCTTTTTCACTTTCAGATGGGCTTAACGGCAAGATTTCAGTTGACTAAGGTTTTTTTTGTACGCTGCCAAAAGAACCCGTGGCCCAAGCAATCTCGACATGTACCCTCTGCAGCAGCCAACAGACCAATATGTACAGCGACTACAAGACAAACTCATCTGCATAATCCTGATTGTCTAATAAGCCCTTCCACTAGCGAATATGGACCCCTGTCAGTCTGATCTACCACGAGGATTGGCCCCCAGATTCCCAGGGGTGGTGATGGAATGAGCATTAACTGCCATGCTGACATGAAACCAGACAAGGCCGCCCCCTGGATCGCTGCAAGGCACTCTGTACGGAGCCTGGTGCGCTCATCGCGAGGATGAACACCTTGGTCATTGTTGTGCAATCACCGCATCCCTGGATCATAATGAAAAGGCAGGCCAACAGAGCGCTTCCCCAGCATTATCGCTTTCGTCAACACCGGGAATGACTGGAGGTAGTTGGACATTCTCGAGATGGGGGATTTGTTCTGAGGCAAACCCCATGAATAATTCGTCAGGCAGAGGATGCGCCGGGCCCGTATCCCCTTGTCCGCCACTGGGGCCGACTCCAGAACCCATTACACCTCCTTGCGACATCGACCCCAAGGAAGCATCCAAAAAGATCTCAGAGAGGTTCAGCATACCTACGATGGCACTGATCAATGAATGCAAGCTTGGAAAATAACCGACCAAACCATGGCTCCGTGGTCTCTTCGGGGCTGTCCACTCCCTGATTTTTTGTCGAGCTTCAGCCAATTTCTCTTCCTGTTCAAGAATAAGTCACATAGAAACATAGGCAGTCATGTTGGATATGACCCACATTGGGCCACGTGAATCCATGACGCAGACATTGAAGTCGTAATCTTTCACACTCGGAGCAAGGATCAGTACTGTCCGTGAATCTGGGACATCTCTTTCGCGTAAAATTAGTCATAGCAGTTCAAGCGTGAAGGTGTTGCTCACTTTTTTGCGAAGTCTACATGTGAGGCATCCCGAGCCTTTGCTGGAGCGGCGGGACTCCCTTGAGGAACCTGCCACATATGATTTTGTGGGATCGTCGTTATTAGGAGGAGCGGGTGCATGGATAGGTGGAGAAAGATGTTGAGACCAAGTCCCTATGATATCTTTGATTCTCGGACGTTGATCCCGAGGGAGGAAACACCCAGGGATCGCCCCTTCGAAAGGGTCTACGTCGTTCAAATGGTAGGGCGCGACGGGGCTCGCTACTGGATTTGTCATCACTTCCGTATCACTTAGCCCAGCATAGGGTGGCCGGCCGGTAAGTATCTAAAAAGGTACTCGGCATAACGGTTCATCAGCACAACAACAAATCATACCTCGCCGGAAATGCATCCGAATGCCCATATGTCGCTCGATTCTGTGGGTATTGGTGTGGGACGATTTAGCAACTCCGGGGGTGTGAATCGGAGTTGTAAGCCGCCGCGATAGCCGTATAGAGGCTCCTCGGACCGATGATCATACGAGAAGTCGAAGCCACGCAAATATGAATCCCCTTCGTTCCCGATCATAACGTTGTCCTGTTGGACTGATATATCTCGAAATTTTTGAAAGAAAGTATCAGACGGACTGGGTGAATATTTGCATGTACAACCCCCTCCGAGTGCAAATAAAGGAGGCCTTGTGCAACGCCGTGCACCTTGGGGATGCGTCAGATTGATGCCAAGTTAATACATAATGCAAAAAGATGAAATTTCACCAATTCACGCCGATCTGCGCTTGGGTTCTGCCGCAGATAACGCCTCACAGCCACGCTCTCTCGCCAGCTTGAGATAAAGCCAACATGAAGTTTGCGTCCTTCCACGCTCAAAGCCCACCCACGAAAAGCCTCTATATTTCGATGGACAAGTCGACCCCATATGCGGATGTGCCTTTTGATATGAAGGATCTTTATGCGCCCACGAAAATTAGAAATTCGAGATATAGACGCCACCGACGCACCTGCCCATTGAGGATCTCATTTCCATCTGACGGTGAAATGCCATTGGAGTATCGGACACAGACGTCCTCCTATCAGAAATGATCTGATCTGTCAAGCACGAACGAGCCTAAAGATAGCACGCATGCACACCCCACCACAAATCCCTCTAGATCGTACACCAGAGCCGTCTTGAAATATATCTCCAACAATTTGGATTCTACCCGTGAGATTGCGTTCTTCCACTTCGAGAAGCTGGCGCCGGATTTCTGAAAGGGCAATGACCAATCTGCCAAATTTTAGTTCCACCTTACATAATAAACAAAGGAAATAACTTACTCTAATCTTTCGACAACGTCACTGGCGGCGGCACGCTGTGAAGGATCATGTATGAGGCAGCGCTGAAGTGCTTGATGGTAAGGATCCGAAGAGTCCCACGTATAGGGAGCTACATGTCTCGCGGCTGCGAATGGAATGTGGAAGTCGTTGCGGATACTCTCGTAGGGACGTCTGCCGAGGAGCATCTGAAAACGGTGAGATCCCAATTGGTACACAAGAGGCGTGGAATACCTGTGAGGATGTGCATCCAAGGGACCAAATGTCACCCTTTTGGTCGCATGGGACTCCACGTCCGGCCAGGACTTCTGGGGCGACATACCTTAAAGGTACGGAGCACGCACCCTCCACTATGAGGCGGACAGGGGTGACATCTGTCATGGCGTACGAGGATCCAAAGCCACTGATCCGAGGAATGGGATGCGTGTCATTGGCGCCGCAGTCGATACGTACGTTACCCTAGGGGGGTGATGAGTGGTTCTCGATTAGCAGGCCAAGGTATACGAACCGGATTGAGATTTCCGTGGACGATATCCTTAGAATGAAGATATGAAAGCCCTCGAGATACTCCAAGAATCTGATGAAGTACTTAGGGTAAACACGGACACTCTGGAGAAGGCACACCTGACGTACCAGTTTTTGGCGATCCGCATTCACATTGGCACTGAGATAATCCATAACTTTCCCTCCCTCACAACTAGCATACGTGACCCTCGCGCGAAGCCAAGTTTCATCCTCAAGCATCATCGTCCATCCCTGGAATCGAGCAATGTTTATATGATCCAAAGAGCAAATGACATTTAATTGGCGCTCCACGCGCTGCGACGAGAGTTAGCCTCATGCTGATCCCGGCGAACAAATTGCAAACCTGAACAAAATGCTTCGCCGCCTCTGCATCGTCCCGCCCCACCGCCTGCTCCACCACCTCCTGCGAGAGTTCAACCTCGTGTATGACTTCTACGAGAGTGCCGCTCTCGCCAACCACTCCGCCCTAATTGCCCCGACAAATGAGGGAAACCTAGCCGAGTTAACTGCGTTGTACTTACTCTGACTAGGTTAGGGGCGATAACCCGCCCGTCCCTGATATCGAACACGATCCTTCTGTCCAGATTATGTGAATCTCTGACAACAAGGCTGCTCGAAGGGGACGATGCTAACGTCTGATCTGCCATCTTGGTCGGTGTATGGTGTGTACGGTGCAGAGAAGCGGAGAAGTGGAGCGCCGGCCTAAGGAGCACGGAGCAGCCTTATGATATACGCACATTCGCTGTATCCAGTGGCTCAGGAAGGTCCCACATATCTAGATTTAGCTTTCATATCGCGAGCTGCCATTTTTGGCTGTGTTCCAGAATTTGCATCCGATCCTCAGTAATCCTTATCTCCTTATCTCCATGTACTGGCGGGACCTGCAAATTCGTCTTCAATTGCAAAACGTCCTCTAGAAAGGGAGCCGAGGGCCCTTTCCTTCCACAGGATCCATCTTCTCCAAATAGTTGACCATTTCAACTGAACCTGTTTCTCCACTTTCACTATGGATTGTTCCCATTCACTTTGACCTGCAATTGTGCTTTATTCACACCGTTCCCTACTCAGCATCCTCACTCCCCACCAAAGATTAACCCTTTTCAATTCCCGCAATCGGTAGTCTGCTTTTACTTACCATGCATTACCAAATAAGGGGTGCTTTAGTGCCCTGTGGCAGACCAGCTCTTTCTGTCCTGCTGGGTCACCCTACACCTTCTCCCTTGGATCTCTTCACTGTCTTTATCCCCTCACACATGGTGAATATTGAGCCATGTCACCCGTCGATGAACTACTACAAAATATCAAGGAGAGACTGCTGCAAGTTGACGACAGGATTCTTGACGGTCAAGTAGCTATACCGCATAATCGAGCATGGTCCTTTGGGGTGATATACGAGGGAACCTACAACACGGTTCGTATCTACATTATAAACACCCCAAATCAATATTCGTGCTCGAACTGCCTTCTCACGCGTCTCTCTAGGAAAAGGTTTGCATCAAGGCTTTCAGATATATCGATCGTGATCCTGTCAGCGAATTTCTTCACGTATGTTAACTCGTACATGAGAGACAATCCGCTGCCATTCATTCGCAATCCTTCAAGCGACTGGTCCGCGAGATGAGGGTGTGGCGCCAATTGACGAATACACATAGTTAAGCTTCATGGATGGATATCATACCTTGAAAGCACGGAAGATCTATGTCCGGGCTTGGTGTCAAATTGGTGCGACGAAGGGAATGTCAAATCTTATCTACGGCGCCGTCAGGACGCTGACCGCCAAGCCTTGGTGAACCGACCTCTGCACCCTATGGACCACTTACTCATGCGTGCTATTCTAGATTTGCGGGATTGCCCATGGCTTAGCATATCTCCATTCCCGGGAGATAGTGCATGGCGATATCAAACCCGTGAGTCCTTGTCATGTCACACATCGACATAATCAGTAATTCCATCGTCAGCAAAATGTTGTCGTGAGCAGTGAGAAAACACCGCAGTTATGCGATTTTGGCCTTTCATTCATTATTTCGGACAAATCTACATATATCGACGCCACAAGCATGGGTCAGTTTGGGACTTGGCGATACTTAGCACCTGAAGTGTGCATGGCCGAAGAACCCTTTCGCAACATGAAGAGTGATGTCTGGGCATTCGGATGCACAGCCATGGAGGTACGATTATTCCAACGCATTTTTGGTTCTGGGAGCTGAGCAGTGTGCTCAGATACTTCGCGGTGCGCGACCATATCCCACCGTTGAGAACGATGCCCTTATATGGGCCATCGGAACTGCAAAGCCACCATTCACCCCCTTTTCAACGGACCCTAGTATTCTCACTTCCTGCTTCGAACCTGATCCCGACCTTCGAAACGAAATGCAGACGGTTTTCGAATCGCTGACGACAAACCATTCCGCAAGTGGACAACCCATCTGTTGCTCAGTAACACATTCTTTTAATCATACGCCAGTAGGCCAACCCTGCAATTCTCGGTATTCCATGGGCGAGGGGACTTCTGCTCGATCTAAAGTCATAACCGATGACATTCCTTGTTTGGATCTCATAATGACTGATTAGAGTTGCTGATTAGGCTTGCGTACCGTGGAGGCTTTACCTTTACGCATAACTTTGAGATGCAGCCACTGAGAGCGCGGCCTATAATTGGAGCGGAGGATTAAGGCCCGCAGCTAGACTTGGAAAGGCAAAGAGTGGGTCCGCAACCACTGTCTATCAACTTTCGATTGATGATAATGGTGATAAGCTGTCGATACGATAATGGGGAGATGGTGGCATAGCATCAATATATCGTTTTCGTTGCACATTCTTATGGTTTCACTGCAGTTCGAAAAATGCTGCTTCGAACATACAACCCTCCGTGAACGATCAATTAGAACTCGGCAGTGGCAACGTATCTGATTGCCAGTCAAAAGTCCATGTATCGCACCGCGTTGGTTCGGGATGCCGATTATCGATCTCTTTCTGCTGGCAGATGCATGGCCGGATCGATCGAGCTTCGGGCGAAGACCTTAGCTTCCAGCTGGCTTCGCTTTGCCGTAGGGTGCCCTATTGCTCAGGAAACATGTGGACATCGTGATGCCTCAACGTGACGCACCCGGAGCCGTTTCCGTGGGGATTATTCTTATCTGGGATTCTGAAGTTACGCCTTGATGACGACTCTCCAGTACGGCTCAAGCACTAAAAAATTCGATGATATTTCGATCCAACTGACCCCACTGAATAGAGGTCAGAAATGGAAGTACCGCATAGGGAAATAGCCATTACGTCGTCACCAATAAAGTTTATTTCAAATTACCACGCACATACGCCATCCGCGCGCGCGCACAACCCGGTGATTCAATCCGGTCTATTGTAACATACTCACCATTTGTACACGGAGAGCCGGAGTAACTTGGTCTCCAGATCGGATGTCGGCAACCCACGGGCGTCATCTAGCCTGCATATGTTCCTCCCGCAGCAATAACCCATACAGCCTCGTTAGGGGTTGTCTATCTGCCAAGAAGGAATAAAACATGTCCTTATTGCGTCGTGTAGCCTGTGCCTAGCCCCTCCGCGAACTCGTTCCAGCTCTAGTTGGCACACGGTACCATCTAGTTGTGTACCTGGTGCGAATAACATGTGCTATCCATTCTCCAAACGCCGGGGCACCTCAACAGCGTTGCGAGTCACGTAAACTGCTAGGTTTTTTCATGCCTGATTTTCCTCCCATCTTCGATCACTCCTTATGGTCAAGGTCAGGCCATCCAACCGTGCCTCAATGCAGCCCCAGATTCCATGTGCCCGCCAAGGGTGAGCTATAATCTGAGGCAAGTTAATCTACTGTTTTAACACAGCGCAATGAGCTAAATATGAAACCAGAATAACGCGCGTAGAAGTGTAGATATGACATGAAAATAACTTTCTTTAGAAAGAAATAATTGTGAGATAGAAAAGACAATATGACCATGTTTTAAATGCTCATGTATGTATATAACGCACGTTATGCCCAATCTTACATATTTCTGGCGCGCGTTTGAAATTATCCAAATTGAGCATTCCCCAAGCTTTGTGTTACAATTACTGTAAGTCCGAGTGTCCCCAACCAAATCACCGAGCCCTACTAGAAGCTTCGCGCCAGCGCTCAAGTCGAGACCGTCTCATCCTCCAACTACTTAGTTCCATGTCAAGTCTCTCAGCTCAGCCACATGAAGACGAAGAATCAGAAATATAATACTGCCAGCTGGCTTACCTCCGGAGTAAAGGGGCTCGTGAAAATGAATGGTCAACTAGAACAGGCATGGTCAGAGAAATGTTAGAAAGCTATGTCGATCATGGTGGAGAGATACTTAAGCCAACTCCTGACCGCAGGCCAAAGCAGCCTGCCAATACTGGCCACTTAACGTGAGTATGAAGAACCCTCTATGTGGAGACTAGAGGGGATGTCGGCGTTGCGGTAGCCGCCCCAACTGGACGAGACGCGTTGTTTTATCATATGGGCCTTTATCACTGAGGGGGTCCGAAAGAGGGGACCATATTCAGAGTCATGGCACGCGTTGTATGGGCACAGTCGGCGCTATCAAGAAGGAGAGGTGATGACAGTCGCGAGTGTGGGGTGGGAAACGAGTTGCAGTGCATGTGCAGGAAGAAACTAGTTATGCTTAGCATTTACCGGTAGTCTGTGGGGCGTACATTTCGTCCACCCATGGTTCAGTGGGTGCTTCTTTGATTTCCAGAGCACAACAGCGTCGACAAGCGCACCCGGCGTGGGAAACGTCGCAGATACCGATCAGTCGACTACAAAATTAGGAGAGGCACCTGATGGGTTGGCTTCAGAGGCGGATGGTGGTGGTAGAAGGTGAAGCCAGCTCATACCGCGTCCACCTAGAATTTATAAGTCTCAGCAGGCAAATTATATTCCAAATAAACACGGTAATTAATATTTACTAATGTGACGCAGATTTAACTCGTGTTATATCCTATTTTCCACCAATAACGCGCTTCAACCATGAGCTATATTTTGGCCTTTTTGCGGTGTAAGTAGACCTTTGCATTCGAAGTTGTTCGAAAGGCGAACGCAAGAGTGTTCCATGCCAGCCCTTTGTTGGACATGATAATGCATACGCACTGGAGGCTTCCTCCGCACGGACACCTAGCCTGGTTGCGTTGCTTCTGCACCGAGCTTAGATACGGGTGCAGATGCAGCTATGACTGCTGTATTCATCCACGATCGTTCCTTACCCAGGCGCATTACCTCACGAATTTTCGCGACCGGCGTCGATTTCATAAACATTCTCGTAGCGTCTGGCCTCATTGGCCATTAAGGATGTGCACTCCCGTGAATCTACGGGTTGACTTTGTGTTTGGAAAGGCATATATATTCTTCAGCCTAATTCAAGATATATTCTATTGAATCTCGCCTTCGAAGGGCATGGCCATACGAGAACACGGTTGAAGTTGGCTCAGGACGTCACAGCATTTTAGTAGATTCCGTCTCCATATCTCGTGCAATTTTAACTTACTAACCCTACGTCCCAGGTGTTTAAGCTAATTCCATATAATGGACTACTCTCCACGAAGGTCGTTAGTTCTTCCTCACATCGACGGAACGAACGACAGAACCCTGGGATGTCACCATATGCGTCGTCAGCCGGAACTTGCTAGCGAAGGGATATGTTTGGGGCTCGTTCACTTGTTCCGAGCTGATATTGATGTTTCGTGCAGGTGGCTCACGTTTGATCTAATCGTATATTATTTCCACATTTGATACCAGTAATCGCAAGTGGGATGCGTATCCCGCGATCAATTTACACTCACTCATCCAAGGACGTACAAAGGCATCTCTGAGCAGCTTGCTGCGCGCATAGCCTTGCTTTATCTACTGCTTCGGACACCAGGATTCCTTGCAGCAATAGAGCACAACTTTCCTTCTCGATTCAAAGGTCGATAGCGTCGTCGAGTTCCTCGCGTAGTGTGAATGCTGATATTGTTTCAGCCACAACATGTACACTTTCTGGACGGCACTCTCCTTTCCCAGCCGCGGGAGTGCTCACCCAGTCTGACGCAGCACCGATGGTTCGTGTCTTCTGTGGTTCCGAATACCTCATGATCCAAGAAGTGTCGCTTCCACGGAAGAAGAGGTTCGGTTCGGTCAACCTCTAGGTGTTGTGGGAGCTCATTGGACCTGATTGCTAGGACTCTGGCCCGTACCTATCGCTTGGTGATGCGTTCGGTATGATCGCAGTGGCCACGGCGCAGGGAAACGTCCGGCTCGACGACTACAAGGTTATAACTGTCGCTCGTACATGCGCAATTCTTACTGAGTTAACGTTGAACAGATATGAGGCGGAAAATTCAGGAAAGAGCGAATGTTTCAATTTTAGAAGTATCCGCCACATTCCCCATCCCGGCGAGACCTATCAGTTTATTGCTAGGGTTTGGACGCATAAGTAATGAGCGACTGTAAGTTGAGCATGCAGAATGGAATTTACAGTAACACAGTGGAATGTTATGCAAGAAAGTTGAGTGGAAAGATATGTCACGTAATGACTTTCATATTGCATATGTGAATCCCTCCTACCATCCGGAACATCCCTCCCCCGTGAACGCGAAACACGAGGCAAGCCCGGAATGTTGGGATCTCACGTCCCACTCAAATCCAGAGGCGGACCATTCGAAGGCAAAATTTGGCTGACATCAACAACAATTGGAGCTCTTCGCTCACCCTGGAGTAGAAATCGGGTTCCATCTCTGCTGGACTGAGGGCGGTAGAGCCCCATAACATCAGGTGGCATTCGATCACCATACCAGGCACAGGTTTCATGGGGTTCAAAGTCCACTGGAACCATGAGTACTACGCTGCCGTTAATCCACACTGATGAGGACTCGATTAGCGGGATTCTTCCTGTGATAGATGAATAAACACTGGAGGGCAGGGCCACTCCCTCTGAGCCGCTCGGCGAGAGGTCGTAAAATGGGCACTTGATCCAGGACTCATCTTCTGAATCAGGCCTTGCATCCGCCTCGGAATGGAGTGTATAAACTGTCTTGCCTTCTACTGGAGGCACGAGATATGAGCCACTCGGAGGGATGATACTGGGCCTAATAATCCAAGAATCGAACTGCGTCACGCAATAAGATGCAATGAATTCACATGACTTCGTTGACCAGGTGAAAGCTCGGATCCCATCAAAAGCACCAATATATTGTGCTCCTGGTGAGAACCCAAGCGTTCGACGGTGAGGAGTGTGCAACCCGACATGAATAAATGGGGAAGACGGGGATGAGGGCGAGGAAGGCGAGGCGAGGAGCTGAATGGATGGATCCTCAAGAACAGATATGAGTCTCATATTGTCGTACCATGGGTTGTCGAAATTTCGTGGGACTCGAACGACAAATGATTCATTATCTGATACTGCAGTTCCAGCAGAATAGGGACCAGTAGGAAGGGTGCCCAGTTTCACAGGGGTCATGTCATGGCCGAGGACTATGACGTTTCCATCAATGTCCTCAGTAACAACTCGGTGGCTGCCATGGACAAACTCGATCCAGATCGGGGGATTGGCTGGATCGTGCTGCAATCGGCAGACCGTACATTGATGGTCAATATCGGCAACTTCGATAATACCGTTGCCAAACCCAAGCGCAACATGGCGACCATCAAGGGAGAGTGCAGCGCATGCCACAATGGCATTACGAATATCAGGTTCGTGAAATTCAGCTTCGTAATCGATCACCTCAATTCCCGGTTCGTTAATCTCAGGTGGACGTAGTTCGCGCCACTTTGCTTGCATAACCTCTTGGGCGCTGAGCAAATCCTCGCTTAACGGGATGGTGTCACCAGAGAACTCGCCAAAAATGGAGAAGATCCGGATAGGGTCCGAGAGAGAACCGTATAATTTGTAAATGGATGATGAGAGTGGGGCAAAAGGGAGAAATGATCGATAGAGATACGATGGCCCGTGCTTGGCGATATAGTTCGCTGCCGGTTCCAAATCTCTCAAAGCTTGGATTGAATTGTGATGCTATCAAAAATGACATCATTTCCTTGAAACATGAGATGAATAGTTTCGACTTACGTCGAATTTACGAA
Organism: Cantharellus anzutake; assembly: GCF_015039405.1. Classification (NCBI taxonomy): domain Eukaryota; kingdom Fungi; phylum Basidiomycota; class Agaricomycetes; order Cantharellales; family Hydnaceae; genus Cantharellus; species Cantharellus anzutake. Next base: position 51,685 of record NW_024067184.1, read on the forward strand.
ATCCTTCAGGAATTTGGATGAAGCGCGGCTGCAACTGCGCTAATGCCAACAAGTTTCGCGTGATGAACGAATCAAACTGGCTCTGTAATTCATTGGACTCTTCAGAAAAGAGTTCCGAAGGGTCCAAGTGCTCTAAAAAATTGTAGGAATGGACATAATCGTCATTGCCTTTCACCATAAATCCTTCCCATTTTTGTCTATCTCCTAAAGGAAGATCGGTGGGTACCCCAAACGCGTTCTGCTCACAATGGCTGTTGAAAAGTCGAAGGAGCGGCAGTCCAAAGGAGTGTCCTTCTACATCATTGATGAAGAATACTTCGTCCCTCTCCTCGCCAATTGGATCCCCCATTATGAACTCTTTTGCCGTTGCGTGATAGAAGTTGACACGCTCCGTGTTTCGTGAGGGAAGATGTATCATGGAGCTGATCGGTTCCAACATTGCACGGATGTCATCCTCGGCAATCCCAAAAAGCTGCGATATAAGGGACACAGTCATCGACTTGCGCGCCACAACAATCGCGCCCACCACTGAGCGATACTTCTTGGCTACATCTGAGTGAATTTCAAGTGAATCTAGCATATACACTTGTCGAAGTATTCGCAAGTACTCCCAGTTGAAGTCGGTAGGCACATCAGCAAGAGTGAGCAAGTTTTGAAATGCCAACTGCAGAGTGTGGCCACGCTGTGTCTGCAGGCGAACATCGCGAACCCGGATAGATGCCATAACTGGCGACTGGCGACAAGCCCGCGCAAGGGCGTCAAGTCCTCCCTCTATTGGTTTCCATGGAGATTCATCAATGAGATCCCGAAGACCTTCCTCGACCATAACGCAGATTGTACGGAAAGTTTCATCGTACGCTATCTCATCCACGTCTTCACATGGTACGACAACACCCTTTGTTCGAGCTTCCAACCAAGCTGAAATGACTCCTGGCTCAGGACGACAGCTAACTAGCACAGAAAACGACGGCGGCAGTTCCTGAAGGGCAAGTACCAGCTTCATCAGATGCTCGAGCACTTCATGATTCCCGCACTCGTCAAGACCATCCAAGACGATGATGAAGCGATCTTTGCCTGAAGACAGCGTGTCCTCCAGGTCGCGCATCGGCTCAATAATCAGTGCCTTCATTTGTTTTTCTAGGGGAAAACCCTGAACTAAGGCCAAAGCCGGGTGTCGAAGGTGTCTGATAAGCGACGCTTTGAAGTCCTTATTGAAGGATGCAAGTTGGTGGGCAAGGGTAGAGGGGAACTGTTCGATAGAATCCAAGCCCGTTCCTGTCTGGTTCTTGTCCCAAAAGAATGACGCTGCCAGAATACCCTCTTTCTTAAGCGCAGATGCGACACTCATAGAGATCGCAGTCTTCCCCGTCCCAGGGGAGCCCCTTAACCAAATGAATCGGTTCTCGGCTTCCTTCAGATGCTTGTGTAAGGATACTTGCATCCCGACCTGTGTGCCGGAGAGGCACTCTGATTTGCTCCTCACGGAAGTGTACTCGGCTGGGGCTCGCGTGAGTCTCAAAAGCTCCAGATCAATTCGTTGATAAACGATCTGTCCGTTAGCACCGTATGTAGGCACAAGGCCAGTCGGCGGGCCCGATGCAGCATTTGGATCATACCATTGGTAAGTCATCTTCAGAGGGAAAGATTGCCAATGGGTCGTCATGGCCGTTGAGGCATGTGTGTTTTGTTGATACAGCGAGTAGATCGGACGCGATCGCGAGGTGTAAGAACGAGATAAGTAGTTGGGCGTTTAGCACTTAACTAGGGGGCCATTATAAGGGGCGCAGCTTACCTCTGGGGTCAACTGTTAGTCTAAGGAGTTTAGAGACAAGATGATCGTAAAAGAGGATGATGATGGTGGAAAGCAAGACCAATGAAAGCCACGGGATTGTGAAGAAAAGCTGCCTCATACCAAAGCCTCACCCCCAATACTACTTACACAATATCCATCTCAAATCGGTTACCCCAGTTCAGGAGCTTGCGAGATCTAAAGCGAAGTTGCACCGTTTACAGCAAGGTGCAAAACAAACGGCGCAACATATTTATAACAATATAACAATAAATATTTGGATGAATGGTCGATCAGGTCATGTGATCAATCCTATTTAGGAAACTGCAAGTCATTTATTTTCTGCGGATAATCACATGACTATTACATGACCTGCACGGACATTCATCCAAATTGGGCGCGTCGATTTTTTTTACCTTGCTGTAAGTTTCCAAATGTGGCGAGAAGCCGGGCCCGCTTAGGCCAAACTTAGGCATAGGCCTCTCTGGGACATCTGGAGAATGCCGTCCTTGCATTTGTCATCGATTGTTTGCTGCCAGCCTATCCTCGTAGAATGCCCTTCAAGCGCCACTCCAAGCAAAGTGCCTCCAAGTCACCATCCAATGACACACTGACGGCGGGGAACTCGAACCCAGGCCTTCGGATCCGTTCCGCCGATTCCCGGGCCCACACTCACAGTTCGTCGATGCCAAATGTCGCCACTCACCCATCGAATCCTTTGGTCAGTGTGATGCGTCGCGCAGCGAGGCCAATTCGGAGATTCCTTGGACGCAATGCCAGTTCAGTTCAAGAATCCGGCGTGGGACCTGGTGTCACTCAGCTTTCTCCTGACTCAAAATCTACTCCATCTCTCCTTCCGTCCGATCAGAATATCCGCAAAGTCCCTTCAACGTCCAACACATCGACCGTCGGCGGTGATAAAGCGGTTTTCCATCCACAGCCAGTTGCAAAACAGGATTACTTGGCTCCCTTAGCGGTGCCCACGTCAGACTCATCGTCCGCTGCCTTGGCTGGTGATGGAACGGAAACGGTCCTTGGTGCGATAAAACTTTCCCTCCAAACTGCATCCTCTGTTCTCAAATTTGTTCCCGTCGCCCATCTCGACGAGATCCCAACATTGCTTCTGAGCTGGATCCAAATCTACGAGGTTCGTGGATTATCTAGGGTTGGTCGCCGATACTTATCCTCTGTCAGACCGTTCGAGGGAATGCTGATGGCCTAGATGGGTTGTGCGAAGGGATTCATAAAGCATGGCACTCGGTGGTCGAACCCATCCAGAATTGGCGTGGCGACAGGCCACCGGGGCTGGAGACGTTAGCGTCCGATTTTCGCAGGTACATGTCTAATCCCTGTCGCTCTCCTCATTTTTTTAATTAAATTCATCCATACAGGGCCTTGGAAAAACAATTTGGGAATGTCATTTTGCTACTGGGCCAAAATGTCGTCAAGAAGACAGTTCAAGCGACCGATATAGCTCAGCAAATCACTGCCATGAAGACCTGCCTAAACGATGCCATATCCCGCTTCCAGGCATGTGCAATCAACTAATGCTGTTGCAATGGTAACCCAACCCAGTCTTTTCCGTGAAGTTGAGGATTTCCACCTTGGATTTTCTCCACACCCATCATTTATTTGTACAATGTGCGTCTCCATGTTCACGCCCCAGACTTTCTAATCAATACTGTCCTCAGCGGAACTTCGGAAACTCACACGACTCCCCGCTGATTACAAGCGTGTCCAGAGTAAGTCAGAGTGCCTTCAAACCACACGGGTTGTGATGCGGCAATCTGTACTCGAACATCTGGGAGAAGTTCAAAACCGATTCTTCTGGCTACGCGGTTCCCCCGGAACTGGCAAGACCGCAATTTCTCTAAGCATCGCTTCGACTCTTGCCAATCAAGGCAGACTGGCGGCGTCATTCTTCTGGGATAAGAATCAAAAAGACAGTGGGCTCGACTCTACTGAAATGTTTCCGTCCACACTTGCGCGACAACTTGCAATCTTCAGTGAGGACTTCAAATTGTCACTTGTAAAACATCTTCAGCGGGAGGACCTAGAATTAGCTTCGAGTCTTGGCTTGGAGGAGCAAGTGAAGGCTCTCATCATTGGCCCAATGTGTGATCTGAAGGAGTTGTGGCTGTCGAGTGAGAAACGCTTCATCATCATTCTTGATGGCTTAGATGAATGTGGGGATCAGGAAACACTTGAGAACTTGATGAAGGCTGTGCTACTGCTGGATGGTCTGCCGATCAACTTTGCGGTGTTTGTTGGTTCTCGTCCAGAAACACAAATAACTTCGGCTTGGACTGCAAAATTTGGTCCTGCCTACGGAAACCTTCCTTGCGAGGATCTGGATAATTACAAGCATGACCCCACCGTCCTGAGGATGGTCCAGGAGAAGCTCGCGGACTGTATCCAAAAATCAGAGTGGAAACCATTAGAACGACACCTTCGTTCTTTCGCCTCAGCTTGTCGTGGATTGCCCATTATTGCTGAAATGCGAATTCGTGATGTTCGCCGTCTGACTCAACGTGGTGCTGACCTTCAATCCGAGTTTGAATACTTTTGCAATCTCAAAGATGCGCCTACCGATGTTCATTCTGAGTACCTGCGCGTCTTTCGACGAGCATACATGTCCAATTCCGAAATTCGTCCCCACGTTGCCGAGACTTACCGCAAAGTCATGGGGATGATCATCGCCGCACATGATCCACAGGTGAACAGCGTACATTCCCTGTCACGGCTCCTGGAGATGACAGAGGATAAAGTGTGGAAGTCTTTGGAGCCGATCAGCTCCATACTCAATCTCCCCTTGGACAACACCGAAACCATTGATTTCTACCATGCGACGGCAAGGGAATTTATCACCAGTAACCCCGTTGTCACTGACAAGGCCTTCTTCATTGATGACGTGGAGGGATACTTCATCGGCTTTCGACTCCTTGCACTTGTGAATGACATCATCGATCGGAACCTGTATGGCATCCCCACGGAGACGTCATCTGGAGGTGCGAACAAATGGAAGAATTTTCAGGAACAGCTCAGGAATCTTCCTGGACATGTCAAATATGCCCTAAGGCACTTGTTTGACCATTTAGATCCATCTCAACTTTTCTCCCGCGACGAAAATGAATTGCAGCACAAGTTTGAGCGCTTTATTACGCACAACCTATCGTCATATCTTGCGCTGAATCCTCGATTCTTATCTTCTCACGTGCCTGATCGATTGCGTCACCAAGTCCAGGTGAGTGTCCACGTCTACTTTCCCTGTTCGAATAATTAAAGCTCCACTTTCGTTGCATCCAGCACCATCCAATTAGGCTTCTAAATGAGACTGCGTATTACAACGAGCACTTGCTTTCAATTCCTCGTCATCCTTGGCGGTATCATCCATCCTCTCTTCGTTTCTTCCCACCATCATCTGAACTGTTCAAGCAATACGGCCATCTCTCTGTTTCTCGCATCCGCATCTTCTGTTTTGGTGATCAGCTTTCTCATGGCAATGCCATTCCACTAAGCAAGGCCACACTCATGCTGCAAAGTGTCGTCTCTTCCGATGCACCCGAAACGAGAACAATTCCGGTCGAATCGCGGTGGCTTGCTCACAAATTTGGTGCAGTTGATTATAAGGCTGAATTTGATCATACCGGTACTCGTAATGGCACTGTTACCAGTGCGGCAATATCTCCAGACGGCCGTTATGTTGCCCTTGGTTTCGGAAATGGCATGATCGAGGTTGCTGATATTGATGATCGATGCGCCGTCTCCCAATTCCAGTGTGACGCTTCCAATCATCCCATTTGGATCGAGTTCGTCTCTGGCGATTGTCGTATCGCCGTGGAAGACAACAAGGGAAGGGTTATCATCTTTGCTCGCGGTGCACAGCCCGTGAGATTAAAGGATCCACTTCCTGTGTGCCGCTATTCTGTTGTGACGGCAGTGCCACAGGATAGGTCATTAATAGTTCGGGCACCAGGGGACGAAAAGTGGTACAAAAGTGTGGTCGTGCTATCTGTTTCAGATCGCCCATCTATCCGGTGCCTGCCTTTCCCTCGCTCTAACTCTTTCCACTCTGGATCGAAACACACAGCCCAGTCATCCCCTGAGTTTCCATCTATTCCTTTCCGTGGCTCACTTGGGTTTTCCCCCGGAGCTCGTTACGTCGGCGCTTATGACATGGAGAAAGCTTTTGTTTGGTCGATGGAGTCGCATGAGCTCATTGCTTACTATCAGGTACCGAGCTGCCCCACTTGGATGTTGAATCCAGGAGTCGGATCTCCCCCTTCATCATATGCCAGACATAAGCCCATGTTCCTTCGACGTACTCATCCTGAAGCCATGCATCGCGACTTGGATGAAACCTGGCTCAACTGCCCGTTTTATGACATTTCGAAAAATGAAGATGGGGAAGTCCATTCTTCTATGTTCGGAAGGACTCCATTGCTTCATCGGGTCACCACCACAGCCTCACTGGATCAATACGTAATCTCATTCGATGGCAGAGAACTTCTCTTTGTCCCAAATGGATATCACCCGATCAGACTCGATAGCCGCAATCGTTATGCTTGGTATGGGGATCGGATGCCCCTGACGGACTTTTACCATCCCCGCTCCAGCAGGGATGGAACTCGATTCCTGCTCCAAGGTCACATGAAAGCACCACTTGTCATCGAGATTGTTTAGTATCTTTGCACTCGCTTGGGATTTTGATGTTTAGTCTGAACCTGTAAGTCGGTCAACAAGTTTCCATTTACGACATCTGGAGAATGTATGTTAAATCGAGATTGTTAATGTGCTGGGCACATCGGTTATGGGTCTTACTGCTCTTCATTTCCTCTACGCTCTCCTTGTCAAACTCAACCTCTGGATGCTGCAGCATTGAATCCTATCCCGGTGTCCGGCCGTTCGAATTCTCCGTGTCTCGCGCGACTGTGTGATCCATGCATAGGCCTCACGCCCGCGGCATCTCAATACAATGCCCATTGCATTTTATGGCTCGTTCTCCACGGATACCATTAACTCTTTCTCGCGTCTCCAGAAGGAACGCCAAAGCTCTGGGACAGCCACTATGGTCTGCGTCGTCAGCCACTTGCGGAAGACCCATTCGTTCCTTCAAACAAAAGGTTTCAGAGTGTCCAGGGGCCGTAACACTGTCCGAACTCGATTGTCGTGTGCATGGAGCAACTTCATCGATAGCAGCAAATACTGCCCGCTCAACAGCGGATAGGTAACTAGATATTATCGAAGAATTCCATGAGGCGATGATGGCTGGTTTGTATCACACCTGGAGGTAGGGACTTAATGCTAGAACACGGGAAGATTGAGGTCAGCCGTGAACCGTCCATTTTGAGAAGGCATCCCTACGTATCGGAGAGCTTTGTGAGTGCCGTCCCCGCCAGCTGATCAGCCACAACTTTATCGAAGGAAGCTGCATTGAGACATTCCTGGAGAACCTCTTCAACGGCTTTAGCTCCACTTTTCCACCCTTCTTCCTCGTCGGGGTCTCTTTCGGCTAGAGATTGGAGAGCCTGGCCGTGCGCCTGCAGCAGTAGAGAAAAGGTGATTTCACACACGGAACGCAGGTCTTGGATGAACTGTCTTGGGTCCGTTTCTGAGTCTGCTAACCTGAACACCTCCACCTCGCCTAGTTTGCCTCGGAAGAATTTGCGTTTCTCGCTGTGATCGTACTTGAAATATGTAAAAGACTCCCCGTCAAACAGAATGTAGTATACGGGGCCGTTATATGATAGAGTGAGGTTTCGATAATCACAAGCTGGCATGAAATAAGCACGCCATTGACATTCTCAAACGAATGAGTCGACAACTTACCATCGGCCTCTGCAACCATTTGCGCGATGGCATTCCGTCGTTCCATTGGAGTACCCAGCTTATACATAGTCACGACAACCAGCAGCGTTAGCCCGCCGACAGCGACAAAGTGATGTTCAACCCTGCCCTTGGTTGCAACACGGCCCCCAAGGGCTGTTTCGGGAACACCAGTGATCGAAGAGCAGAATAAATCCGCCACTCCGATAAAAACCTGGAGCAACGATCAGCCAAGAGTGCCATTCGTGATGACTTAGTCTCACCGGGGCTATGAAGCGGGAATGAGCCTCTTCGTTTAAATGAGTCCGTAGAGGCCCATATACGGAATTGTTACGATCGACCTCTTGGACTATCGACTTGAAAAATACCGTGGGGATTCGAGCTCGCTTGAGTTCAAACTTGGGGAGCCTTGCAAGCCCGAAGAAGGGATCAATCCCGACAAAGGGGGCAATTTGTTCCCAGGTTACGTGAGAGAAGCTGGTATCAAGGCCTTTGGCTAAGGGCGATCTTTAAGATGCCTCAGTAGAACGAAAGCGGGACTCACCGTTTGCAAGCTTCTTCAACGTCTGCCAATCAATCTCATATTTTTCCATAAGATGAAGGATGGCAAGCTCAGCAGACTCATAGGTTGTGATGGCGACATTGAGGGCCTCCTCAACTTGGTCGCTTTTTAGCAGGCCATGAGACACTCGTCGCTTCTGGCTCCATGGCATTTAGATTGTTGAGCCCGGCATATCCCGTTGAAGCACATTTACATCCAAAAGAGGAAGCCACGTCGCGCTTATTGGTAACGTTAATGACACTCAAGATCTGTTTCCTTGCCTGGTCGCTGCATTGCTACTTGCGGGCGCGCCCGCTATTCTAGTTGAGCACCTAGCCCCTCACTGTGGAAGCAAACTTTGGTAAATAACCAGGATTGGTGAGTCGACCATTTCCATCGATTTCAATGGTATAGTGTTTTACCAATTCGAAATTCGAAAATTTTCTCGCGGGTCTCCACCAAAGCAGCTCGTGTGGGTGCATGAGACCATCATAGCATTTCCACTTCTTTTTTCATCGTGAACCGAGTCCCAATATGTATTCCGTTGGCATGGAGCCAGGTATACAAGGAAGGAGGCCATAATTGCATATAATCTGCCTGTCGTGTGCAGTCTTCGCCCTTGTCGAGACTTCCTCTTAACTGCAATATCTCCCTTACCTTGCTGCATCCCTATCCAACTGACACCGGATCCACATAACGCATTCTTGCTTCCTTGGTGCTCCGTTTTCTTGGCCTTGGTCCACACTTCGCTACCGACTATTGCCAATCCGGTGTCACGAAAACCCGATCTTGTGAGATCGGCGCCTCCGATCTTAGCGATCCAACATACATTGTACTCTCTGGTTAGAGCGATATCTACTTGATCCCATTCTCGTTGGACGCGTGCTATGATGCACTCACGCTGTCACCCTATTGGGTATCCCCTACACATGAACGTATTTTTTACAGCTGTTTGGTGTTTTAACGCGTCCCCGCCAATTATGGGCGAAAAACACCCTACTTTTTCTAGGAAACTATAATATCTCTAACGTCAAGCAAGGTAAGATAGTATACCATGTCTCCTTCTAACTAAACACTAAGTGTCTAAACCCATGGACATGGAAACTACCACCTCAACGCCCTGTCCTCAGGAACAAAGCCTCTACGGGGTATTATCCAACCGGAAAGTACGCCTGCTATCACTTCTTCCCACTTCGTTGACTTCCTATTCCAGGAAGCAACAAACAGCTCTGAAGCGACCAGAATTCGAAGCGATGGGATTGGCGGCACGAAAACATCGATGCGAGCTACCTCTGCGACACCCACATGCATCGTGCCTCTTGGTGGTACCCATATACCTGTCTACCCTCCGATATCTCGATTCTTTGCCGAGTGCTGTGAATAAGTGCTCCTTCCCAAGCCAGTGTTCAACAAAACAATTTTCCCACAGCTCGACCTTGCACAAGTGGTTCCCAGCTCAAAAACCGGTGCTACTTGACTCCTGCAATGCTGGGGATTTATCCCCGGAGCTTTTCGAGTCATGTCGGGACGTTCGGCACCGTTCCCTGTGCTGTGTTGGGGTTGCACCGCTCTTCCCAACCGTAGGGTCATTCTGTTCTTCTTTCGCCCTCCTTTTCCGTTTTCCAAGTCATTCCACGCTTAAAAGCAAGGTGAAACTCCAACTTCTAATGTCGTGAACCGAAGTGAGATATTTACTCTCGATTCCCTTGGATCGCTTGCTCATAACCTTGCAAATATCTAGCGCTCACTTAGATGCCATTTCCGCGTTTCCATGCTTGCATGCATCGAAAACTTAGTTGTCTGTCCAATACTACCATTGTCTATATGTTGGGGACTCACACGTACCGACGATGAGGCGTTGTTGCAAGAAAGTAAAGATATCCCTCCGTTCTTCCTGATTATATTCTGGTTCAGTCGAAGTTACCGCGATGTTACTTCTCGGGCTATTTCGTTCCGGATATATATTCGGGTGAACATTATTATATTATTGGTTCTTGCCTCACTGCTCTATGCACACAACACCCACGGTTCCATCGCTTCCCTAACTATAATGCCAATACATCAAAGATCGCTTTTAGACTAGCGATGAGAAGAGATGAAGCGCTGTACTAGTAAATATTAAACGATTTGGCTGATGTCGACAACAATTGGGGCTCTTTGCCGGCCCTGGAGTAGAAATCGAGTTCCATCTCGGCTGGACTGAGGGCAGTAGAGCCCCGTATAATCATGTGGTATCCGATCACCATACCAGGCTCCCCTAGCTTGGTGGGGTTTCAAGTCCGTTGGGAGCGTAAGCTCTGCTCTGCCATCGAACCAGACTGATGATGACTTGATCAGTGGGGTCCTTCCTACCGCAGACGAATAGATGCTATGGGACGAAGACTCTGTGGATGGCGGGACGTCGTAAAATGGGCATTTGATCCAGAATTCATCTACTGAATCAAGTCCTTCATCAGCCATGTCGCCTTCTGCCAAGGGAATAGTGGCTCGAGTGAACATAGGATGAGGGATGAGATATGAGCATGTCGGAGGGACATTTGGATTAATAATCCAATAATCGAAGTTCGTCACCCGATAACCCACAATGCACTGGCATGATTCGGTTGACCAGGCAACGGCCTGGATCCCATCAAAAGCACCAACATAGCGTGCTCCTGGAGAGAAACCAAGGGTCCGACGGTGTGGAATGACTAACTTCGTATTATAGAATTGAGAGGATGGGGAGAAAGGAGGTGAGGTGAGAGGCTGAATAGATGGAACCTCCGGAACAGATATAAGCATCATGTTGTCATACCAAGGGTTGTCGAGATTTCGTGGGACTCGCACGACAAATAATCCGTCATCTGAGGCTGTGGTTCCAGCTGGATAGGGACCGGTGGGAAGAGTGCCAAGATTTACAGGGATCATACCGTCACCGAGGATCATTACATTCCCATTGTTATCTTCAGTGGCAACTCGGTGGCTGCCGTGGACGAATTCGATCCAGGCCGGGAAATTGGCTGGATCGTGCTGCAATCGGCAGATCGTGCACTGGTGGTCGAGATCAGCCACTTCGATAATTCCGCTGCCAAATCCAAGTGCAATATAGTGACCATTGGGGGAGAGTGCAGCACATGTCACGATGCCATTGCGAACATCAGGTTCATGGAATTTAGCTTCATATTCACCTGCCTCTGGTTCTTCAGTTAACTTTGTCTGCATGACTTCTTGGGCACTGAGTAAATCCTCGCTTAATGGAATGGTACCACCAGAGAACTCGCCAAAAGCGGAAAAGATCCGGACATCACAGAGATGGCCATATTGTTTGTAAACAGACGACGAGGGTGGAACGAATGGAAGCTTCGATCGATAGAGTTCCCATGGTGTATTTGTAGTAGTGGAAGCTGCGAGACGTAAATCTCCCAGAAGTTGGGCTGAATTGTGATTCTATCAGAAATGACATCAGACAAGCGTCGGATGAATAGTTTACGCTTACATTAAATTGAGGTAATTCGTCATGAGATAATGAACCTCCCAAGTGCATGAAAGTCAAGAGGTAGTTTTGCGTGATGAAGGAATTAAACTCGTTCTGCAATTCATTGGACTCTTGTGAAAAAAGTTGCACAGGGTCCAAGTGCTTGAGCAAGTATTTAATAACATAGGAGAAGCACCTGCGATAATCCTCCTTTTTCACCATAAATTTCTCCCATCTTCTTTGATCTCCTAAAGGATGATTCGTAGGTATTCTGAACATATCCTGCTCACAATGATTGATGAAGAGCCGAAGGAGCGGCAATCCCATGAAATAACCTTTCACGGTATCGATGAAAAATACTTTGTCCTTCTCATCGCCAATTGGTTTCCCCGTGAGGAATTCTTTTGCCGTCGCGTGATATAAGGTGACATCTTCTGTGTTTCCCGAGGGAAGATTGACGATGGAGCTGATTGGTTCCAATGTCGCACGGACCTCGTCTTCGCCAATCTTGAGAAGCTGTGACATAGAAGGGACGTCCATCGTCACATGCGCTGCAACAATCGCGCCAACCACTGAGCGATACTTCTTGGCTACATCTGGGTGAATATCAGATGGATCCAGCATGTAGGCTTGTCGAAGAATTCGCAAGTACTCCCAGTTGAGGTTGGCAGGTGGATTGGTGAGGTTTAGCAACTCCCGGAACACCGACTGCAAGGTGCGGCCACGCCGTGTCTGCAGGACAACATCGCGAACCCGGATAGACGCCATAACAGGTAACCCCTGACAAGCCCGAGCGAAAGCGTCAAGTTCCTTCTTGTCTGGTTCCCACAAATATTTGTCAAAGAGGTGCTGAAGGCCTTCTTCCACCATACAGCGGACCGTCTGGAAAGCTTCTTCCGCTACAACCTTGTCCAAATCTATGACATGACCCTTGGCCCGAGCTTTATCCCAAGCTGAAATGACTTCTGGCTCAGGACGACAACTAACTAGCACAGAAAATATCGGTGGCAGCTCCTCAAAGGCAAGTACTAATTTCATCAGGGATCCAAGTCTCTCCTGATCCCCGCACTCATCAAGGCCATCCAGGACGATAACGGGGCGATCCTTTCTCGACCATATGTCCTTCAAGTCACGCATCGGCCCAATCATCAGAGTATCGATTTGTTCTTCCAGAGACAAATCGTGAACAAAGGAAAGTTGCCGAAGGCGCCCGACAAGCGACAATTTGAAGTCCTCATTGAAGGATGCGAGTTGGCAAGCAAGGGTAGAGGGGAACAGTTCGATAGAATCCAAGCTTGTTCCTGCCTGGTTCTTATCCCAAAAGAATGACGCGGCCAGCATACCCTGCTCCTGAAGAGTGGATGCAACACTCATAGATATCGCAGTCTTCCCCGTCCCAGGAGATCCCCGTAGCCAAACGAATCGGTTCCCAGCTCCCTTCAGGTGCCTGAGTAGGGATTCTTGAATCTTAACTCGTGTGCCTGGCAGGCACTCTGATTTGCTTTTCACATAAATATGCTCGGCCGGGGCTCGCTTGAGTTCCGATATCTCGGCTAGGAGCATTAGTGATTAGGCAATCCATAAGTATGTACCCAGACACGTACATAGAGCTGACGCGTGCTCGGTACGAAACAGGATTAAAATCGATGATCTTAGCTGTGGCAGACATGGCAAGTCAGGATCCAGCCATTCAAAAAATCTCGAGCACGCAAACCTCGAATCGACGAATACCATCATTTAGACAGTTCTTTATATCAGTTATTTGTTGTGTGATGTTGGACGCCCGAAGAGTCTTCCCGACGACCTGCTTTTCCTGGACTGATTTAATTTCTTCCACTTGTGTTTGCAAAGCCCTACGAAGAGAATAAGTGAATGTGAACGAGAGGAAAGATGAGATGCGTACATGTGGAATTCCTGCACTAAGGTCCTGAGCTCAGGAGGGATTTCTCCAGTACACTTCCGCAGGGGCTCAAAAATCGACTTTTGTACTTTCTGAATTACGGTGCACAACTGTTCGAGTTCCTCTGCGTTTCTGCTGACATTCTGCATGCATGCACCGAGTATGAGAGGCAATCACGATCGGGATGGTCAGGATGATTTGCGAACCTCAAAGATTTGGATCGATGTGAAAAGGTTGTTTGGGATCTGGTAGAGATTAGCGATCGGGACGATCATGAGATCAACGGCCGCAGTTCTGAGAAGTCGTTCGGTGGCACGGATCATCGTTTTCTTCAGATCGCCATCGGATCTACGAAGCACTGATTCCGCTGGCACCAATGAAGTGACTGGGACTGACGGTCCAAGTTCTTGTTGCGGGTGGACGGAAGTAATCGGCACAAAATGTTTGGATTGGGATGCGCTTGATTGGTTGCGACGACTGGGAGTGGGAGTGGGACTTGTGGGACTTGTGGGACTTCTGCGGAATAGCCTAAGTGACTTGTCTCGAAAAGATGTCCGTTGCTTCGTGGTATCATCCTGTAAAGTGCCACTAGGAAGTAGAAGAGCGGGCGCTGTACCAGTAAGGGCGCCATAATGCAGTCCTGCGGGGCTGCTGTGGTCTTTGTCGTCCGTTCTGTCATATGCGGTGGCAGGCCCGGCGACCCGGTTGTTGGAGGCAGGGGGAGTTGAGACTTGCGACCGATCATCAGGAGGCTCAGAGGGCTGTGGCTTCCTGAACCAGAAGGGAAAGCGGCGAGGTTTAGGATCACTGGGCATGGTGTCGGCGGGATCGCGTTCGCCCACTCCAAGAAGCTTGCGCTTGGGTCCTGAAGGGGTAACGGCCAGTCTGCTGGGTTTCAGCTTCCGCCCGCTGATGAATAAGGAGTCGACTTACTCTAAACTTTCGACAATTTCACCGAGGGCGGGACGGAGAGAAGGATCGCGTACGAGACACCTCTGAAGCGTTTCATGGCAAGGACCCGAGGAGTCCCACTCGTAGGGGTCCACGACTGCGAATAGAAGGTGGTATTCGTTGCGGATACTCTCGTAGGGACGTCTACCGAGGAGTATCTGAAGACAGTGAGATCCTAATTGGTACACAGAAAGATATGGAATACCTGCGACAGCGTGGATCCAAGGGACCAAACGTCACCTTTTCGGTCACATGGGACTCCGTCTCCAGCCAGAATTTCTGGGGCGATATATCTTAAGGACACAGAGAACGCGCCCTCCACTTTGAGGTGGACGGGTTCATCTCTCATGGCGTACGAGAACCCAAAGCCGCTGATTCGAGGAATGGGATTCTCGTCACCGACATCATGACCGATGTGAATGTTGCCCTGGGAAATTGGCTAACTAGTAGTTTCACCATGAGTAGACCAGAGCAAACGAACTGGATTGAGATTCCCATGAACGACATCGTTAGAGTGAAGATATGAAAGCCCTCGGGAAACCCCAAGAATCTAATGAAACGCTTAGGATAACAGGGACGCATTGAGGGCGCACATGGCGAAACGTACCAGTCTTTGACGATCCGCATTCACATTTGCGCTGAGATAATCCATCACTTTCCCTCCCTCACAACCAGCGTATGTAACTCTCGCGCGAAGCCAGGTCTTATCCTCAAGATTCACTATCCATTCTTGGAATCGAGCAATGTTTGTATAAATCAAAGAGCGAAGCATCTTCAACTGGCGCTCCACGCGCTATGACCGATGATTTTAGCCTGTGCTGATGTTGGCGAATAAATCGCAAACCTGAACAAAATGCTCCGCCTCCTCCCGCGAGAGATCAACCTCGTGTATGACTTCCATGAGAACACTGTTCTCGCCCTAAATATGCCACCAGATGAGGGAAACCCAGTCGAGTTAATAGCATTATGCCTACTCCATCACCTAGGGTGGGGACGGTAGTTCGGATATCGATCACCTCTCCGTCCAGATTGTGTGAGCCGCTAACAACTAGAAGGGCCGCTTACGCAGCCACGACCTTGCTTGTGGGAATTTGAACCCATGGCAGAATAACAAGTATTCAAATTGCAGGGAAGAGACGCGCACAATAACGTTGTCATTTTGGCAGGCAGTGCAATGTGGAGAGAAATTTTTACATAAGAGTGTATCACACAACAGTTGAAAACCTGGCGTTGACATTTAGTGGGTGAGAAAGAAGGCCCAGGAAGCGGGCGCTCAGAGGGCGACCCATCCTTTCCTCAGCCCTTGACCCACAGGGAGAGATCATCAAGACTATGTTGGACACAAATGAACGAGCACCTGAAAATAACGTCTCTTGAGTCAAGCTGGAGCGATTACTTGCTTGTGTGCTAGCCAGGACGCCACCAATCGCGCCACCGATTAAGCCTTCAGAATCCCTGCGAGTTTTGAAGCCTGAAGAGTCACTGAATATTGTCGACGCGGGAGGAGTTGATGATGCTGTGATGACTGAGATAATGGTAGACGAGCCAATGGCAACGGCTGTTGTAGTGGTGTAGACAGAAGGCGGGGGGACTGACAACAGGTACGTTAAGGATTCAGACACTCCGAAAAGAGTCGATAAGGAAGAAGTGGCTAGAGATCGGGTGGATGTTGTCGATGGGAAATCGAAGATAGTGAAGTACCGACAGCTGCCTATGACAGGGGCATATGGTTTCACAGATTATCTCAAGGCCAAACAATCCGGCATGTCATCATCGATCTTGCACCTCCACCAACAGGAGGGCTGACACCATTCAACACTTATGGCGAAGCTCTGGCCGTGACACGATCCGACTTTTGCGAGCATTCAATGAGAGGCTCTTCAGACAATCAGCAAGTCCAATCTTGGAGATAGAAGATGAAAGATTGGGGAAGGAGACGCGCACCAGATGGGAGAGGACTCAGACGGCAGAGTGGCAGAGTGGCAGAGTGGACAACGGATCGAAACCACATAATCACGACCTTGTGACGAATAAACGAATAAACGAATAAATTCACGAAATGAATGGGACATGTAAAAGCACTTGAGGAGATCACGAGTCAGGATTCGTAGTAGCCAATGGGACGAGAGATCGGTGGGGTGGGAAAGTGAAGATTCCCACGAATTGTGGACCCGGAAAGTGACCTTGCAAGCAAGGTAATGTGACTACTTGAAGCGGATGAAGCAGATATCAGTTCTGCCATCTTGGCCGGTACACGGTGCAGAGAAGCAGCTCAGCAAAGGTCTAGGCAGCCTTATGATATAGGCTCCAGCAGTTCGGGGAGTTCCCCACATCGAATAGGCCAGTGATAAGCCACGCCAGATTTGGAGGTTCAGAGCAGCCAGCTTCGCCGGATTGAGCTGCGCCCCTATCTGCGCCCCTTCGCCCCAAATTTGCATCCGATCATCAAGGTCTTGCCAAGATAAGGGTGCTCTGCGCGGCCAGATCGAATGAGCCCTTTCTGTCCAGGTCACTTTACCTTAACCCTTGTTCCACCACTCTCTTCGTCTCTTGCACTTCATGCAGTAAGGATTCAGCCATGTTGCCCGACGATGAGGAATCCCTAGTACAAGATGTCACGGAGAGACTGCTGCGAGTTGACCCCAGGGAGCTCAACGACCAAGTGGTAGTTATGTGGGGTAATCAGGCATGGGGTGCTTTCGGGGAGATTCACAAGGGGACCTACAACACAGTTCGTATTTTTCACAGTCCTCCACTCGTTGAGCTGCCATCTCGCGCATCTTTCTAGAACAAGGTTTGCATAAAAACTTTCAAACGTATTGATGATGTAGGAAAATTTATTGAAGTATGTTGACGCGGACATGATGATTCTCTGCCATTCACTCGCAATCCTCCAAGCGGCTAATTCGTGAGATGAGGGTATGGCGCAAGCTGACGCATGCACACATCGTTGAACTTCTCGGATGGATGTCATACCTCGAGAGCAAGGAAAAGTTATGTCCAAGCTTGGTGTCACATTGGTGCGACGAAGGGGATGTCAGGACTTTTCTACGGCGCCGTCGCGATGCCGATCGCCGAGCCTTGGTGAGTCTAACTCTGCGCCATTTGGTTCACTTTTCATGTTCATGAGGATGTTGTTCCAGATCCGCGGTATTGCTAATGGACTGGCATATCTCCATTCGCAGGAGATAATACATGGCGATATCAAGCCTGTGAGTCATTGTCATGTTATAGGAAGTCACGGTCAGCAACTCCCGTGAATCCGCTTGCATCGTCAGGAAAATGTTGTCGTGAGTAGTGAGGAAACCCCGCAGTTATGTGATTTCGGGCTTTCGTTCATTATTTGTGACCCCTCAACACATATCAATAACGCGAGCACGTTCGGGACGTTTCGATACTTAGCGCCCGAAGTGATCGTAGATGAGAAACCCACTCGCGACGAAAAGAGTGATGTCTGGGCATTCGGATGCACAGCCCTCGAGGTATGAATGGATATTTTAACGCTTTATTGGGGGCTGACAGTTATGCTCAGATTCTTCGCGATGCGCGACCATATTGCTCCATTACAAATGACTTTGCCATTATCAAGGCTATTGGGTTTGGAAAGCCACCGTTTACCCTCTCTTCGACGGACCCTACTGAGATACTTCTGGCTCCCTGCCTCAAGCCTAATCCTGATGATCGAACTGAAATGCAATCGGTTCTCAAATCGCTGCCGAATCATTCTGGAAATGGGCAACTTGACTATTGCTCAGCAGCACCATCTTCAGACGTACACCTCAGTGGGCCAACTCTACAATTCTCGGCATCACATGAGGAAGGGTCTTTGCCCAATCCGGCGTTATAAAGTACAACTGATGATACCGGTGTGGGTAGCCGCAATGCCACGACATCTCGAGGTCGCGGGGTAATGCATCTGATCCACTACCACCACATCCCTTGTTTGGTAACTGCGCACCGCTGAGGTTCTGCCCTCATGCATGACTTATTTAAAGTGGACACTGGGGGCGCATCCTATGATTAGAGCGAAGGAACGACGAGGCTCGGAAAGGCGAAGAGTGGGCTCGCAGGCACAGTTGATGAGATTGGCGATGGGTTCAGGGTTGTCAATGCGGTAATTACCTGCACAGCAGGTCAATGCGAGCCCCGTTATTTCCCGTGACTGCTTTGTGGGTGCATCGTCTCGCAGCCGCTAACGGAGGTCAATATATCGCCCGAGCCAATTTTGAGTGTTTATGAGTAACTGGATCGACGTTCATCAGCAGTTGCGAATTTGGGAGTTCTTCCTAGCAATACAATAGCTCTCGTTCAGATTGCAGTGACAATTTTAACTGGCCTGTAAGGAGGCTGCTTTCCATTCCTGATCTGATAGTTGGGCTCCAAAGTATTTGACGCACTACATTTCTTTGCATCACGTCTACATGCTCAAAACAGCGCCAACGCTTCCCACTCCGTCTACGCACCAGTCGATCTCATGCATCCATCATTGGCAGGACGGAACCGCCAACTAAGCTTTTCTTGCTCGTCTCGCTTAGGTTAGTTCCATTCACCAAGGACTTTCGAGCTGGCTTCCGGGACTTCTTTCATGCGCACATTCGTGGTCTCTAATCTAGGCCGGCTCCATTGACGTTGGGAGAAACCTCTTGTGTACATTTTATGGCGGTTGGTGGTTATGCCGATGCGTGGGTGGTGGCAGGTGAGAGGTACGTTGGTGTTGCCTTGATTTAGAATACCTGGTGGACGATCACACTGCATGCCGAGTGCCCGTAGTATTTCATTGCGCATCTACGTTCAAGTGGCTTGGGGACCTGCCACTTCACTTGTTGCATCAGTTTCAATGCTGCGCGTTCATTTATCGTTCTTTGCGGAGCTTAATGGGCATTGTATTTGGAAATTTTGTTACAGTAATAAAGATGGTGGTAATACACGATCAAAATTGGAGTACATGAGTCTAGTGTGAAATAGAGTGATCTGATGGATGCTGGATATCAAAATAACGGTCAGGATCGGATAGGTTGAACATAATTGACTGGAGGACAACACAGTGCCTCAAGCAAAAATGACGCGTCCGGACGAACAGTATTTACTTTTGTCGCCGACTCCCGTAGCAAGGAAAGAAACGGAAGGATCAACGGCATCTTCCTCTCACAAAGCTCATAATCGATTGCGAGCACATCGGTGTAAACGCAGACGAAAACATGCGTTACAAACAGGCCCGGTGCATGCACAAATGCCAACGTGGCATCGTAGTCGCAATGACTGCCGTGGCCTGCTGAAGGAGGTCGAGGTTCAGACGCGAGGGGGTTATGGTAGATTGGATGATGTGGGTAAGGGACATTGGACGTTGGCACTTGGTCGGCTGGTAAGGTTGCGAGTGGGCCGGAATGTGCGGGTTGGTAGTTGTCATCGGCCAACGTCATGAGCGTCCTCGCTTGGCAGACGATGGCCCAGCGTGCCGTGTCCACCCTCTATTGGGAGGTGTGCCTATAGCACCGTAGATGTTGGGTTGTCCTCGGCTGCTGACAGCCTGAGGGACTATCTCATCGGACTGGCCGATGCAATCGCTCATCAATGGACGGCTCTACAGACAAATGGAAAAACCTTCACTCACATCACTCCGATGAGTTGAGTATACGACGGGGTCAGGTTGCATGTGGACCCGGTGCCGACGTCCTTGATGCGTACCCCACCCAGCGCTGGGTCCTGGCGGGGGCGGGTGTAGTCTTGGAAGGGGAAAGGGGTGGTACTGGGGTCGCACTGGAGCTGGTAAACCGCTGGCACCGATCCTGCTTGCGACCACCGGGGGCAGGTGGTACGGCCGCATCTGCGGCGGTCCCACGGTTACAGGGTGCCGAACGCCCTGAGGGAGGAGGGCTCCTGCTGGGACCAGGCTCGGCCGTGGAGGAAACACGCAGCGAATATGAGGGGGTAACGGCGCCGGAACACTCATGACCGGCGGGGGCGCGCAATGCGGGCAGTAGGGGTGATGAGGGTACATGGGCAACACTGCCCGCGGCAGGACGGTTCCCACTTGGCTCCCTGTCCTGAACTGGGGTGGGACAACCGGCACCTGTCGTGTCGCCCCGCCCCCACCCATCCTCTCGTTTCCCCTGAGTGTCAAGGGAGGCGCATCCCGAGTATGCCTTGAGTGTTCTGGCCGGATACGACCCTCAGACCTAGGTCGAGGCTTCAGTGCATGTGCCACCAATAGACCCGGGAGGAAACATATCAGGGCGTATGAACGGCTTCGCAATTGTTTGATGGACTACTTACCTGCTGCTGGGGAGGTCGACTCGTTCCCTCACTGCGAACTTGGTGGCGATACACGGTTTGGAAGGGATATTGCATCGTGTTTTTGTTTTTCCCTTCGAGCCTTCTGGTAACGCCTGGTTGCAGTTGGAGTTGAACACGTGGTCCAAGCAGCAGGGAGTACTCTTTGAGTTACGGCGAGGGGGGATTTACTGAGGCCCTTACCACTATATCTGTTCAGTTGGGTGGCAGAAAAGGACAGCAGCAGCAAGGGCCGTTCGAAGGGAGGGTCGCAACCAAGCGTGTATATTATAGATGTTGTGGATGTTTGAATGTTCAGTAAACAAAACGTCGGCGTTCTCCCTTTGCTCTTGCCTTTCCTGTCGATAAGCCCACGAGGGAGCGCGAAAAAATAGTGCAAGAACCGCAGACAAGGCAATGCTTCCGAATGGCGTCGAGGCGGTGATGCCTTTTGGGTTCCATGCATGGGTTGCTTTAGGGAAAAGCTCGGTGCACTTCCATATCTGCCAGTTTTGTTGATAGAACTGACGTTCCCATGCATCTACATATGCATGAACGGATACAGTTATACACTGGACACAAATAGCCCCATCGATATTCTCTGTGCACTGGGACCGTCACATCGCTGTCTCTAGAGTCCCGCAACGAACGCGTGCATCACTGACACCATGATGTACGAGAACGACCCCATAATCGTGTCCCTTATGTATGCAAAGTACGATGTCCTGCGACCCGCCACCACCGATTATGTAACTTCACGGTTCGGATAACCGATTGCATTGTCACCACGCGCTCTTTCCTTCATCCTTCTCGCTACACAATCCACACCCCTGTCGTTCACAGTACCTCACCGCAGACGTCTAATGTGGTGTTTGAGCTCCAGAGAACAGCCGGATCACTATATTGATTGGACATCCATGTAAAAATCAAGGGTCTCTAATCTTATGTCGGAGAAATAACAGGGTCGCGGACGAGTTCGGGCAAGTCGCTCTTGAATCCTAGCCCTGCGCGTCCCATCCATCCATACGCACCGCGTACATACTTGCTTCAAATATGCCGGACCGGTCTATATAACACCCAATACTGTGATTGGCTCGGCCTTGATCAACGAACCCGACCGGCCACAGCTAGAAGAGAGTAGTAACTTTGTTTAGGCAATTTATTACATAGTGCGGGTCCTCTCGATCTAGATTCCCGGATCCCTTCTCTGCATGAATCGGATTCGAAAGCTCCACACAGGCGTACTAGTCACAACACGCACAATTAGTACCTACTTCGACCTTATACTACGAACCAACTCGGCTAAGTCCCTCCAAACGGGCGGACACTTGGCCCTTCGGCCGAAATCCTCCCCCATTCGCGATCGATCTATTTCAATATTTCCCCAAGTGTGATGGAACTTGTCGTTCCAGACCAACCACCACCACCACAACGTGCGCACCCCAAAAAATTCATGATTCGAGTTCAATGGGCGAAATCGCAATTATTGGAAAAATGGCACGATGTATATGTATATGCCGCGACCCTGATCAAACAAGTGCAATAGTTTTTCTCCACACATGCACTTTTTTGTCGATTCGTTCCTGGTCATTGGTTTCCCTGCACGGACAATCCGTCCAACTATACCATGACGCGATTGCACAAACGCGAGTCGACCTCAACAGTTGTACTATTTTTATTTTTATTGTATTGTATTTCTTTCTTAGAAGAACGTTCGTCTGAAGTCCCCCCACGGAGGGACGTTGTATATAACGAATAGGGAAGGTGATTCTCAAGCTACTTTTCGACCATGATGAACAAGTACTGTTAGAAAAAACGAAAAAACGAAAAAAAAAGAAGCGGTTGTTCTAAACCAATAAGATAGTTTTGAAAAAAGAGAAGCGAAAAAAGAAAAACGAGGCAGCAATTAATGGCATTTCCCCTCATCATCACGCTCGAACCTCAGCCTCAACACTAACAATAATACCCAACGGAGATCGAACGACGCTCTCCAAAGCCAATTCGTTCCCCCGGTCATCATCCGCAATCCTCATCTCACTTTCCCTCCTCTCTTTATCCAACCCACCCGCAGCGAGAAGAGCCATCTTCCTCATCCTGAAATAATCTTCATGTAACCCACACTCCGTCTTCTCCCTCCCTCTCCACCTCCCACTTCTCTCTCCATCATCCTCTGCACCAGCACCAGCACCAGCAACAGGAGGAGCAGAAGCAGTAACACTCCCGTCCCCTCCGGCGGGAACGCTCTTCTGCGTCGAATGCCAATCACCAACAGATTTATACCCTTGTTTGAGCAATTCGTTCCTCGGAACGTCGTTCTCATCCAAATAAGCCTTGACCTCTTTAAAACTCCACTTTTTAAACGGATTCAATTTGAGCAAACCGGTCGAGTCGATCTCGAGTATAGCCAATCCACTTCTCGCTCCACCTTGACTCGCTCTTCTGCCGGTGATGATCGCTCTGACGCTTAATTCTCTATAAGCTCGTTGAGCAGGTTCGACTTTGACGAGGTAATCGTACAAGGATTCGTTGGTTTCCCAAAGACGTGTACCGTAAAGGGATTCGAATTCGGAAGGGGAGGAACAGTCGAAGGGTTGGTAGGTGTAGAGGGGGGTTCGTGGGTATCTTAGGTGGACTTTATCTCTGAGGTCGAGGGTTTCGGTGAAGTGGTAGAGGGTATCGAAGAAGATGAGGGGTGGGGGGGAAGGGGTTAGTTTTGAGAGCATGTCTGTTCCGGCGAGACCTGTTAGGCCAAAGGCTAAGGTGGTGGTGGTTGGTGGAGGGATTATGAGATATGGAAGGGGCGATAAGGAAGACTAACGTACCCGTTGATTGGTATAACCCTGGAAGGTTGTGCACACCCCATTGGAGGATATCTTGAGGGCTGAGCGTTTCCAAGTGAGAATTTATTTCCTCTAGCTCATCGGGGGTGTATACGGGGGGAAGTTGGACGATCTCTGTGGCCGGGGAGGATGATTCGGAGGTAAAAGCAGAAGAAGAGTACGCGACCATTGTTTCTTGTTTTTGTTTTTGATGGGAACTGGAGGGTGTGATGAGAACGAAGGAGATGGCGTGGCTTTTTTTCTAGCGTAAGAACGGGGTTATAAAAGAAAAATGAAGTGGCGGGAAGTAAAGTACTGTTGAAGCCGGTTGTTGGAGTGGATGAGGAGATATGACCGGGGTTGATAGGGAATAATATTATGGACCCCCCCCTTCCATGGTGTTGATTTGTTTGTGAGGCCGTTGTATTCAAATAATCTCACTAACGACATGGATCGCAAGAATGGCGTGCTCAAGAGGTTTTTTTTGGAACCGAACCGAGGGAGCAAATCCCGAACTTAATTGGTTCTTCCATCTCGGGAAATTGGCTTCTCTATTCAATCCCTTCTTTTTTTTTTTTTTTTGATGGCACTTTCCGCAAACCGTGAGAAATGCCATTGGTAATAAATGCTGATGTGGATGATTGATGTGGTGTTAGGCAAGGGTACCAACCAACCTCCAGATGTAAGTGGAGTGTTTGGTGGAGCTGTGGAAAATCTCAGAAATATTATTCATGCGACACGCGTTTCTGTTTGTCATTGTTGACAGTTTGAATTGGTGTGTCGGGTTTACTGATCAAAGCCCCACCGCCAATGTGGCGTCATCGAAAGCTCCCCCGATTTATACTCTGTCGCGTAAAGTACTTATGTAGTAAGGATATGTATCAGCAAAAAACCGCTGCGATATCGGCGATTGCCGTTCATTTCGCTTTGCACAACCATTTCTCGGGGCTGTTTACGCAGGATTCCAAGCAGCATCCTTACCCATATACATAGCCAGAGGCTCAGAACTTCCCAGGGGAGGAGTCTAGTTTTCTCCCTGCAATAATCGTAGCAAGCCACCTTCAGGGTTACCACGTATAAGTATGCCTCACGTAAGGCCAGGACTTCATGGGCATGCGTCATCGCGACCCAACGTTTTACTAAACCAGTTTGGGTTGGGCCGCTGAGGGGCGTGTTACCTAATTATGTTCACGCTTCGAATCAAGAAGGGAGCCCGTTTCTGTGTGTCTGGCATTTACCACTTTTGGTCGTGTTATTGCCCCAAGGCGGCCCATTCTGGAACCGAAGCCTGGCAGTGAGCCCTCATGACTTGAGGCGGTGAAATTTCCAATCATTCGACTTCTCTTTTGACTAGGTATTTCATGCAATTGCATGTGCTTCAACCGCCCCGCCTAACGATCTATAGTTGTTCTCGGCATCGACTACATAATAGGGGGTTGCAATGTGATATATGCATTCACTCGTGCTATCAATATATATGGAACAATCGAGAAGAAACACACACTCGTTTGTCACGGTATGACCAATAGTTGTTTGCCTTATCCACGTAACACGTTAACGCGGGTCTTTTGCTGGTTTTTTTTTTGGACTGCCCACTATCCTTGTTCCTTGCCATCATTACCCCCCCTCCCCCTTTTCCTACACAGTGCTCGCTCATGCGATTACTTACAGCCTTTTCTAAAATTTTTGTCCGATCAAAAGTGAATGGGTATTGACCCCGTTCGTAAAAAAATCACCTGAAAATGGTCAAATTTCTCATATTTTTATGTTTCAATACAATAGAATTATATCTCCATCTAGTAGAATTAGCGCCCACAGCTATTCCCCATTCCTCGTTGAATAGTGACCATAGCACTGACGGTCACAGCGATCTAGGCAGGTCGCCAGCCTCTATTGGAAACAGTGATCCTGCACTCGATCCTCCTCACATCAGCCCAGCCGAGCTTCCACACACCATTACCATCTCATGGGTACCAAACACGCGTCTCCAGACATGAAGTGACACATCGTCCTCATGTCCTCAACCCTCACTACCAAGGAGGCTGCACAAATTGCCCATCTCGGTGACTGCAGAGTTGCCGCATTCTCTCAGCTCACCAGCAAGGGACCTCTTTGATAAAGTTGGCAACCGTGGGTGTAGTCGCGAACTTGACAACTAGGATCTGGATGTGAGTATGGTGTTTCTGTCTCCCACCGGCTCAGCCTGAAGCAACGAGGCTTCACATACATCAGCAAGCACTGTTGGAATGCTTGCTGGGGTGTTTTCAGGAGCGGGTGCGGGGCTAATGGTCATCATTTCAGTGGGCGCGCTTGTCTTTGTTGAGAACATGATAGTTGACACACAGTCGCTGTTTCGGAGAGAATCAAAGCAGGTGAGGAAAA
Organism: Cantharellus anzutake; assembly: GCF_015039405.1. Lineage (NCBI taxonomy): Eukaryota > Fungi > Basidiomycota > Agaricomycetes > Cantharellales > Hydnaceae > Cantharellus > Cantharellus anzutake. The sequence continues at coordinate 77,617 of NW_024067184.1, forward strand.
CTTGATGATTTCCAGAACTTTTCGTGCACGGTAGCTTAGGACACGGTCTGATCATGGCCAGTGTGAAGGGTAGGATCAATCATTGTGGTCGGGAATAGGTATGGCTGTGCGGCGCTAACTCTACTGTATTGAAAAATAAAAATACGAGAAATTTGATCATTTTTGGGTGATTTTTTTTACGAACGGGGTCAATACCCATTCACTTTGATCGGACAGAAATTTTAGAAAAGGCTGTAATGAAGGCAATATCATTCTCATTTGTAATCTCCACCCGGTTCAACTCCGTTTATGGCGGAGTTCGCGATCGGATCAGGCAGTGGCTTGTCACGTGGCTCTACCTACATAATATTTCACTCTTTCACGCATTCCAAGCCTTTTTGACTCTGTCAGCGCCACAATGAGTATCAAGTGTTAATACTTGGCGGAGTGGTACCATATATCGCACCATAGATCTTCAGCGTTAATGATCCTTTTTGCGATGCTTCCATCGTCTGTTAAAATTTGTGGCGCTGCGTCGGCGCTCAACTTTTTTCTTGGATGGCTGTGATCCATCTTGCCGACGCTTGTCATTTAAATATCCTTTGGTTGTTCGGGCTCGGCGAATCCTGCTGTTTCACTCTTTCTTGGGTGTTTTCGGGGAAAGAATTTCTTGCTCTTTATTCCCTATTTAGGGAATGATGGAGATAGTTCCGAGGGGTGTGGCGTCGTGCATGCATGGCCGTACCTGTGCCACTGACTACGACCAACTCACCCTCGTGCGCGCGCGCGAGGATCGACCAGCACCTCAGTGATTCAGTATTGCGTGAGATTCCGCCATTTGCGTTCTTCGACTTATCGATCTTCGCATCTCTGGGAGCCGTTTCGCACAGCAAGATGATTTCTCCAGTCCTTATGGACGGTACCGGTAAGCTGTTGCCAACGGCTATGTGGGACGCGCTAGGACCGCTATTAAATGGCGCTAAACGGGATGATTAAATCACCATCCGCAAATCTATTTAGTGACGACGTACGTTGGTAGTCCTTCTAGGTACTATGAACAGTCTGGCATCTTTCCTCTGGTCTTGGGGGTCAGGCCGACATTAAGTGATAGTAAGATGAACTCATGGTCTAGTCCCTTTATCCCGTTTTTGCGGCCGCTCGTGTCATTCTCGTTTTTTGCATCTTCACTCGGATCAAAATAGTACGCCATTAATATTAATGGCAGAGTTCGGATCACTGACAGGTTTTCAATTTCATACGCCCTTGTTACGGCTCCACTTCGCAGGCTCCACTTCACAGGCTCCACTTTGCAGGCCCCACTTCACAGGCCCCACTTCGCAGTTTTTCGCACGGTCAGATCAATTTGAACTTAGTGTCGGTTAGGTATCGATACTTGGCAGACTCGGAGTGCACAACTATTTAACAACCACACGCCATGCCCTTGTTCCTCGTCCACATCGATCAGGGGAAACTCACTGCGCTGATTTAGCCTTACTGTGTAAGGGTGTACTGGAATGGGCTTCAGGACTTCGATGGAATCTGCATATAGGGTGCAGTTTTTAGAAACTACAGAGGCCATTTCGTTCTCTTCACCCTACCGGCTCACCCAGATCAGTCCTAGTCATCAACACACATGCTACAGTACTTCTGCGCGCGTTGGGGAGTTGAGTTTTCCCGGCCGCGCTAAAATAATGGCGTTGGGAAAAAAAAAAAAAAGGCGATCAAATTGCCGCGCGCGTGTGCGCGCGGGGCGCCATCGATAGATTCGATCGATCATGCGCTGTTGGGCAGGAGATTTTTTTCTCTCTCTCTCTCTCAATCACACACACCTTTTTCATTTACGGTGTGAATGATGCTTTTGCGTTGCTTCTATTGTTCTTTCATACATATTCTTGCTATATACCATTGAACTTGTTGACCCCCCCCAAATAAGGGTTGTTGCGACAAAAGCAAGGATACGATCTTGACATGACGTCGCCGTGCATCTAATTCTTTGAATGAATTCGACAACTGACTGGCGCGTTTCTACACATCGATTGTTAGTCCCTCCTTTAGCTAGTACACGGACGCTGCCTTGTCTCGGCTTTCGGAGAGGCGCAGCATGGTGGATCCCGCTTCTTTCTTTGGCTTGCTATCCGCTCTTCATCGTGTTTCCAGTAAACTCGACCTCACACCCTTTATTCAGAAGATGATCAAGATGACATCTACGAGGGCGTCCTATTCAAGTTCCAGTGCATGTACCACAAACCAACTCCCCACACACCCGCGCGGGATTTGATCACTGCCTCAGTGTTTAGATATTCTCCGAGTTCCACAACCATCCTCACACAGTTTTTTTTTCGATTACCATCCGTAGCCACGGGATGTATATGCCAAGGTCTGCTGTTACTTGTGACTAGCACTGAAATCCTGTCTTTAAGATGGGTCGGAAATCAATCTAGTACCACTTCTAAACCGAATTGTACGGAACAACGCCTCCAACTTGTGAAACTATGAGCATTCTTGATTTATAACCCCGGGGGCCGGTAGAACTGAGGTCTCGTTCAGTTGCTTTCTTGCTTCTGAGCAGTGTTCATTCGATTCCGAGGAAACAGAACCAGCTTCTCCCATTTCATGCCTCAACTTGTCATGTCAGGGAACATTCGTTCCGCGTTCCCGAGTCGAATAAAAATGTCGGAGATCTAATTATACAAACATCTTGGTCGCTCAGGCTGGACGTCGGCGGGTCGATGATGTCCACCCAATTCGCCACCGAGTTTGTAGGCCAGGATACACATTCTGAGCAGATAAGCTTCTCCCTGTAAGGTACCCTGTTTCTGTCCATTGTTGAGCGCTTCCTTCGGCCAGCGCTCGCTTAGCGCGCGGGATACTTCATCAAACCTCCGACCGAAACCCATTGCACCAAGGCTTGCACGAACGGCTCGAGGTGGTCATTTTTGGGGTGCTTTCTTGGATCAGAAGAATTAGTTGTGTTGTGTGGCGTCCCATCTACGTTGGATCGAAGTCGAAATATCATTAAGTATCGTCGCTCGCTATAACTTAGGGGGTCGCATTAGCTTTTCGCATTGGATAATTAATACCAAGTATGGTGCTGTAGATATTCCTATTCGGCTCCTCATTGGACAACGCTTGTTGAAGTAATCAATGTCAGTCCTATTTATGGTTGTTTGCTGTCGCCTGAAAGAATGAATCACTGAATCCGTACATCACTATCATCTATCATCATCGATACAATTGCCCTCCTGCGGTATTGCATAGGCTTTGAGCTGGTCACATGGATAGCCTATTATCTATGTCCTTACCCTTTTTAGTGTAAACGCTCGGCTTGCGATGGGCGGCCGTAGTAGTCATTACCAACATCAACCCTGCCTTAAAATCCGGATCTATACATGTGGTTATGCTGCGCACCCTTAGGCGTCTGTTCATAGTGTCCCCAGCCCTACTACTTAGGTTATCACACGATGGACCGCCGTAACTATTCTTCCATGGACGTCGTCCCCCATAACCATTCCACATCTGAAATGATGGTGACGATGAAGGATCCCAACCGCCACAACCGTTCGTTGGGTCGTCTCCGCGAGGAGATAGTGACATTCGAGAAGGAAGGGATAAACAATCTAAGTGGTCCGAACGGACAGTCTTCCGCTCGCGCTGTGGGACACGCGCCAAAGTTGATGGGAACCTTTAACATTGTGCTGAAAGGCATTTACACGCCGCCACAAGTCAATAATGCATATGGCCAAGGCTATGTACAGGGTGGGATGTTTGAGGTTTGCATCAAGGTTTGTCAGCATCAAGTCAAGAAAAAAGACGAAAAGGACGCTTTGGCGCTTCTTAAGGTATGCCTTTTTTTTACGTTTTCCATTTCCAAAGAATCTGTCTCTCCCCCTTTCCTCCTCATTGCATCTGTCCGTCGTTTACTGATATTTGGTGGTGCATTTTCCATCCCACTCCTTTCCGCCGGTAGATATTGAAGCAGGAAATCGAGTTGTGGAGTCGTTTAGACCATCAGAACGTTGTTCGTTTCTACGGGTGGACAGTTTCATTAGGAAACGATCGAACTCTCCACATCGAAATGGTTTCAGAGTGGTGCAATGGAAGGGATGTCAAGCAATTTCTCTCCGAGAATCCTCATGTCGACCGGGATATTATAGTGAGTTTATTAAATGAATGAGTGGCTTTAGTCTTGTCGAGGTTAAAGGGATTTCACAGGTTGCTCAGATTGCGGATGGTTTGAACTACCTTCATGATTGCAACGTCATCCATGGGGATATCAGGCCTGTCAGTTATCGCCCACGCACCCGTCATTATCGGTAGAATTTGAACCTATTCCTACAGAAAAACATTCTCTCAGTAAAATCTCATGGAGGTTTCTCTGTCAAGCTATGCGACTATCGTCTCTCGACGATATTCCACGAGTCGCCTATTTTCTTGGAAATTGCCACGGTTATAGGCTGTCTTCGATATGCATCGCCAGAATTGCTTATCGGCAAGGCGCTCGATAGCCGGAACAAAATGAGCGATGTCTGGGCGTTTGCCTGCACTGCTGCTGAGGTGTGTGCGAGCAACTGGTTACGACTTGGCTTGTGCTGACATTTGGTGCAATAACGGTACCAGATACTCGAGGGTGAGACACCATACAGCTGGATTGGGCGTGATACGAGCGTCCCACAAGCGGTCATTGAAAAGGTGTTGCCTTTCGACTTGAAAGGCGGGAATCGTATCAGGGGAGCCATCCAGGATTGTGTCAAGTACAGCCCGAGGGTTCGGCCGTCGATGAAGGAGGTTATGGAAAAAATCAAGTACGTAACGTTTTCCTCCTTGATCTACGCACAAAAGAAATTCAACCAAGCGGCACAGTGAGCATTACTTCCAGCAGAAGAACAAACAGGTAGCGAAGGTGACGCCGTGGAATCTGCAAATGAGGGATGATTCTGTTCTGCAGCAGCGTAATCTCAGCAGGCCCAACATCAATTATGGAAGGCCTGCCGATGACATGGGGTACATTAGTCAACAGAGGGTAGATCCACGGATGATGGGACGTCGGCCAATGACGGGAGAACATCGTACGGATGACCTCAGGGGAGCGGGACAGCAAAGAATGATGGACGCACCAAGAGGAAGGATGCCACATAAGGGGACCGCGGATCACACAATTCACAGACAACCAGAGATAGTGAATCTTGACAATTATGATGACGAATAATTAATAAACTATCATACCGTGACCTGCTACACTCTAGAAATACTGGATATAAAGATGTGCATGACACCTTGGATGTTGCCGTCCAAGTTGCGATTGATACATGGCGCGCGACTAGTGACCTTAAAAGTAGAGCGAGTTGTTCCCTTGACCAGCTCAAGCCATGAGTTGCCATGTAGAATGAACAAACGGTCATGACCGATGACACAAGAGTCCTTGATGGCTCCTTAATCCAGACATTGTGAACCGATATACGATTATCAAGTCCAGTTTTGGTAGTGTGTAGTTCTTCTGCAGTGCGCATCCCTCCCGAAATGGATAACTCTTCGGCAGTATCCGTTCCCAAAAATTCCTAAGCGCTGGGTCTGTGAGCTTCTTTACCCCGCCCTCTGCAACCAATAATGGGGAAAGGCTCTCAGCTCACTAAGCTCAAAGCAGCGCTATCTCAGTCTGGTCTGGCTGGAAATCAACAGCCGAAGGGATCGAAGAAGCGAAAACGTTCAGCAATTGGCGGCCATGACGTTGCTGCCGAGAAAGCGAGACGGGAAAAGAAATTAGAAGAAATCAAAAAATCTGTTGATGTTAGCCCCTTCGATGTGAAAGTGACGAAACTTAAGCATGAAGTGGGTGGAAGGAAGGTGAAAGGTGTTATTGGTCGGCCCGGGTTAAGTAAACAGACCGGAATGGAGCTTGTAAGTGGGTGGTTTTCCTAATGAACGGGTCTTATCTCGTACACGTTCCCTCCTATAGAGAAGGAAGAAACTTTTGGCCGAGTTCGAGAAGAAGGATCGTGCGGGAGGGATAGTTGACCGTCGGTTCGGCGAGAACGATGCGACATTGGCTCCTGAAGAGCGTATGCTCGAGCGTTTCACCAAGGAACGCCAGAGAGCGTCAAAAGGAGTTAATTTCAACCTTGAGGATGATGACGAACAGCTTACACATTACGGGAGGAGTCTTGCTGCAGTTGATGACTTTGACGCTGAAGGACTTGGGTTGGACGACGAGGATGGTGATCTGCGTGAGTTACTCCCTTGTCACGGTGCTAGTTCCCTACTCTGAGGTCCTCTCTAGTTGTGCGTGCCCCAGATGGAGATTTACCACTTCGGACTCGTTCCGGTGCGCCTGGCGACGAGGACGAGGGTGATGGCGTGGTGCGCTGTGTTGGCTTATTCATTGTGGTATATTACCGATAACAGTCACCCCTCAGCATCCGAGAAAGAAGTCGAGATCAGAAGTTCTGTCTGAAGTTATATCGAGGAGCAAGGAGCACAAGGTTCGTGACACAAAATCACATGAATCGTCATGTCTCTGATCGAGCAGCTCCTTTGTAGTATCTGCGACAATTAGCTAAAGAAGAAAACGATGAGATGCGTGAGGCGATGGATAAAGAATTTTCTGACATTCGCAATTTGCTATTTGCCTCAAAGCCCGATCCCCAAGCTAGTGGAAGCAACGCCACTCCACTTGGTCCCATCCGTAAAGCAGGTCCTGTCATGACGAAACAGGCACCGCCGGACTCTGCTGTACTCACATCCCAGACCCCGCTGGAGGAAAACCCTGTTGGCGACGATGGCGATGACGACGACGCACAATATGACAAACTTGTCCATGAGCTTGCTCTGGATAAGCGCGCGAAGCCCAAGGATCGTACGAAGACCGAAGAGGAGATCGCAGCTGACGAGGCCGAAAAGCTTCGGAAAGCTGAAAAAGCGCGACTAAAGCGAATGCTCGGTGAGGACGACAGTGAGGATGATGCCGAAGTACGCGGAGGATACAAGAAACGGCGGCGACCTCAAGCTGACGATTTAGAAGATGACTTCTGTCCGAGTGATGATGATGATGATAACGCTTATAATCTTGGGAAAGGGTTGGGGATCCAGCCCCACGACAAAGCTGATTCTCAGGAAGATGGCCAGGATGAAAGCAGGTCTGCAATATCGGAGAGTGGCGGAGAAGATGAATCCGATGATTATGGGGAACAGAACAGTGCCGTGCAAGGCTCTGACGATGAAGATGAGGCCGAGGCTTCTTCACAAGCTTCTGACAAGGAGAAAATAGGAGGGAAGGAGAACGAGGGGCTTCCCTTCACCTTCCGTTGCCCGACCACCCATGATGAGTTCCTGGACATTGTTGAAGGGATCGACCCCTCCGATCTTTCAACAGTTGTTCATCGTATTCGTACCATATACCATCCCAGCCTAGCAGAAGGAAATACTCTAAAACTAAAGGTGCGTGCGTGGTTCTTCCTTCATCCTCTCCAGCTTAGGAGTATTTGTAGACTCTCGTCGGCATCTTGATCGAACATAGGTTACACGCTGCAGCTTCCACATCTTCGTTCAGTGCTGCTGCCTCCCTCGAACCCCAAATCATCTCACTAGCTAAATCATATTCCATCGAAGCTGCAACGGCCATCCGGAGTAAACTTGTCTTGATGCAGAAGAATCTCATGCGTGGGCTTGCTCGCGGCGCTACTCAAGTGGAGTCAAAGACGTTTCCTGGAGTTCGGGAGTTGGTCCTGTTGCGCTTCGTCGGGGAGGCTTGCTCGACGAGTGATAAAAAGCATCCCGTTGTGACACCTGCCATGCTTCTCATGGGGCAATACCTCTCGCAAGGCCGAGTCCGTCATTTGAGTGACCTTGGGTCCGGTTTGTTTCTGTGTACCCTTTTTTTTAATGTAAGTGTTTCCCCCACATTCACTATTCCGCCTTCAAGGTCCAGTAACACACGGTTCAATAGTATCAACGTTTATCTAAACGCCTCATTCCTGAAGCCATCAACTTCCTCATTAATTCCCTTCTCCATCTTTCCCCTCATACATTTGCAGAAGCACCCAGATCCGTCAACTTCCCCCCTTTACCTGACTTCAAACTTCACACAAAGTTACAGCTCGGGCTGGAAGCAGCGCATAACCTGACTCCTGGTTTGCCGAACCTTGAAGCATGTTTACTCCTTGTTGACCCTGACTCGCAAAGCAATGAAGTAGAGCAGCACAAGCTCGACCTCCTTTCCCTGACATATACCCTCCTGTTACAATTTGCGAAACTATACGTCGACCTTGATGGTTTCGCCGAGCTTTTCGAACCTGTTATGACCATCACTGAAAAAATCTCGAGTGCTGAATTTTCTGAAAAGCTGTTGGTGCGTCTAGTCCAATTCACTGGCTGCTGCTTTTTTCAATATCGATTCGTTCTCTGTAGGCATCTCACACGGCATGTTGTGATGGAATTTCTCGCATGATAAAATTTGCCACGGAAAGCCGCAAACCTCTCACTCTGCAATCGCACAAACCTATTCCGATCGCGACATACGCTCCTAGCTTTGAAACTGCTTACTCCTTCTCGAAACACGATCCCGACCCTGACCGCAACGAATCTGCGAAGCTCAAGGCATTGTACCGTAAAGAATTCAGGGGCGCTATGCGTGAACTGCGGAAAGATACTAAGTATCTGGCCCTTCAGAAGGCTAAAATGCAAGCTGAGAAGGATGCAGCTTACAAGAAGAAAATGGCACGGCTTCATGGTGGGATTCAGGTCGAGCGAGCTGAGGAGAAGCGGTATCTGCGGGATAAGGCCAAAGAGAAGAGAAGATCTGGGAAAAGATGATTTTACGTGTGTTTGCATGGCACTTGCCACGGATATTAGTTCAGAGTTTTTGGTATTGTTTCGTATTGATCGATTTAATTTGACATTTGGAGCCTCGAGCGGAACGTTGGGGTTTCATGGAATTTTACCATGTTAGGAACCATTTTCACGAAATCACAGGCCATCATCTGAGAGGCTTGTCGCCCCCTCTTGATAGCTGTATGCAGTATGTATGTATAATTCACATGCTGCGTGCACCAGCATTTCCTTTCATTTCCGTACTACATGTTCACTCATCTGGGATTGTTGGCTTGATACAACGGTAATTAAGATACATTTTCATTCAATTCCGCTCTCTTTGCCCGTTAAACATGACCCGCCCGCTTTAATTCACCTCCACCTTCGCTACCAGCATGTTCAGTGCTAGTCATGTCAAGTGCAAATTCATGCGCACAGTATTGCATGGTTCTGGATCCACGCAAGTCCACAATAGAACACTGATCTCAAAACTGAAAACACACATCATCTTGCAGTGATATAATGCACGCGACGGATCCTTAGGAGTCATTAGAACTAGTGACTAAAACCCATGTCCTCTCTCTCATCGAAGGATCCTTGACACATTCCCTGATGAATCTTTCATCTTTCTTGAGGCCTTTCATTATGTGGCGATCAACGAGCCAATCAACCCTGAGAAAGTATTGAAGAGTCAATGAAATGGGGCAGCAAAGTTGAGGGAAGAACTGGCTACCTTTTGACCCCTTCATCCGTAAATCGAGCCTTCCTCAAGTTAAGTTTAAGGGTGGCGTCGCAGTTCTGACGTGCTTGTTCCCCGACTCTAATTATAGATGAACTTCAATTACCAAACAACCGCGTTGAAGGCGAAAGCAAACCTCCGACGAAAATCCTCTGTTAAGTCCTGCCACTCAAGCTGGGTGGCACTCACATGGAGGGCCTATAATAATGGAATAAACACATGGGTATAGACGACAGGCTAGCGGACCGCACTTCATGTACTGCTTGAAGGACATCCCCGATGGTCACTGCCGCAGAGCTTTTCGGGTATTCTACGTCAATTTCCCAAGGGAACTTCTTGCTGATAATCTTCATACTGGCGCAGGGCGGATATGTAGCATCGGCTCTTAAATACTCATCACCTAAAGCCATTCGCCGGGGTCGGGTGTTCAGAGACGCATATTGGGGATATTCGCGGATATCGTAGTGAATGGTGACATCAGGAGATTGCTTGCGGTGCCCGCGCGACTGATGTGCCGGGTCAAGGACATGATGTAAGGAATATGGCCGGTTTTCCGTCCCCCCATTCGCGTAGGGTAAAGCAGCCCAACGGAGCGCCGGGTTTCCTCCATTGGGCACCCACCACTGAGGGTAAACGCTGGGGCATCCGTAAGTTAGGGATTCTACACCAACGCACTGCGAGACAAACCGGTTTGGAGGGTTGCTAGCGGGGACTAAAGGTATCTGGTGATACGCTTGTACATTAGGAGGATTTGCTGGCGCTGCATACGCAGGATTGAGAACAGGCGCCGGAACGAGTCCGTAAGGTGCAGCCAAGACCTGCCCGGGAAGAGGGACTGCTTGAGCCCAATATGCCATTAAAAGCCTTTTCGGTGCGTAGAGACAGCATGTACCAGGTGAGTCATAGGCACGTCGACCATTTGTGGAGACGTACAAACAGGAGGGTTTGCAAATGTGTCGCTAACAGCAGAATTTATGCCCAGCGCGAGGGGGCCGTGGACTGCACCACCTCAGGGATGGGTGATAAGCACAGTACGCCAGAGAACCTTATGGACCTCAAATGGGAATATATACGGCACGCAACTCCAATTGGCTCGTGATTATTCTCACGTCTGTCGGAACGCAGGGAAAAATCGGATGCTTCATGGTACTATGAAAGCGCCCACTAGACTCCAGCGCCATAGAGTGGCGCTTCCATTTAAGGCTTTGGTATCTGTCATCTGGAATACTTTCTCAATTGGAGGGGCGTGTTAGAAGTCACATACAGAGGTCTGTGACAAACACTGAACGCAACGTGTTGGAAAGAAGGCATAACTATATAGTTGATCTGAATTCTTTCTCAGGTTCCTATTACAGGTATACGCCCCGTATATCAGGGCCCCCCGCGCGTCAAAGGATCAATCCAGATGGCTGACCTCCAGAATCGGCACAGAGGACACAGTATTGTGAATGTCAATCCACACATTCCCAGGTCATCATCATGTGAGAGACGACCTCCAGAGTGACGACCCTTCGAGTCGTACATACGCGACGGGCAGGCCCGTTGAAGAACCCCAAGCGGGAAGGTGCAACAAGGAATATCAAAATCAAACGAGCCCAATCAATCAACATGTGTTAGCTGAGATATTACAACTGAATTGCGCTCAAATAAATCCGGTACGGCTGCGTGTTTGGACAGTATTTGGGCAGTACTATTAGGTATGCAAGTGGCGACAGAAAGACGGTTATAGACCGATGAGACCGAGCACAGCCTGAACCATGAATTACAGGATGCGAGAAGACGGAGAATGAACTGGGCTTGAAAAGGTCATCTTTGCACGAAGGGCTGGTCGGATTTGTTGTGCCGTTCTCGATCCTATGTCTCGTTCAATCATGATGTCGTTTTCCTGCGGATGTGGGGGATACACAGTCAAGAGACTTTTCAAAGCGCTGGCGGTAATGTAAAAATCACAATGTCCGCAGCAGTGCCTTTTGGAAGCTTGGCGTGACGGAAAAAGCGCGGTCACTTCCAGTGCCAGAAGCCGACCCAGAGGAATGCCCCTGTCAGTAAGGCCTGCGCATTTCCCAGAAAGATGAACAGAACCACGACCGGATAGTGGACAGCCGGCGCCAGATACAGCCGGACTTGCATGGAACTCTGTTGCACAAGAGGTTGAGGGTGCACCACGAGAGGATCCCTTCGACGTGGCAACACGAGACTGTCTATTGCATACATCAAGTCACATGTTAGGGAGATCAACTGTATTTACAATGTACATCTAAACCCCTTGCAAGCTGCAAACCAAACATTGTTGGAAATTGATGCGAGTCACCGGAGATACCCGGGGCGTATGTGGAGGATTTTGCTAAGCGCGAAGCGCGCACGGGAGTTACCTTATGTAGATTTTCCTCTCTGTTCATTCCTTTGTATATATGCGCACGGACAGTAACCCCAAATCACTAGTTATATTTCCCGCTTCTATCTTGCATCTGTGCTACGAATGACCCGCTGGGAGACGCGTTGCCTTATCTGGAACGCCGTTCATTATACATATATACTTTTACTCCATTCTGCACGGCTGCTCGATGGTGGGTTCTAAAGTTCTCTACAAGGGATGGGGTTCTAGGCTTGGAGCCACGTCAAGTGGGTACAGTGTTTACTGTCTGTGGCCCTGGCCACATTGGCGATAACTGTGGCCCAAACGTAAAGTGAAAACACAGGCATTAAATGATTATTATAAGTTCGTAAATTCATTATATCAGCGAGTCATTAACGATCTGTCACAGGCCCACAAAACTGTCATTGTGTCCGTTCGCATTCATGTTGATGTCAGCACCAGAACCCCAAGAGTTCGAACTAGGCATCTTGGAGACTGAAAGGATGTAATGCGGGGAAGTCCAGCATATTTCCTGTCATACTTCTTTGGGACCGGTGGCCAAAACCCAAGTCCTCTCCCGCTCAGCAGGATCATCAATACGTTCCGCAATAAACTCATCGTCCTTTCGTAAGCCTCTCATTATGTGTTCACCGAGGAGCCAATCGATTCTGTCAACGTTCAGAATGGCAGAATGAGCCGTTTGTCACTAATGCATCAAAATTGACGATTACATACCGCTTTATACCCTCCTGTTCGCGTCGGGGCTTCCTCAGCTTGTGAGCCGCGGCCTCACAATTACGGCGTCCCTGAGAAATAATCCTAATTTAAGGGATAGGAGTCAGTACCCCAGACAAGTAGGCTCAGCCAGAGAGCAAATGCGTACCTTTCCCGCCTCTCATCTGTCAATATCAACCATTCTGGACGGGTCACATTCATATGAAGGGCCTAAACCAAGGTTAAGGCTGAGCGTGGCTTCCACGGAACAACAGTAAAACGTACATCATGCACCGCTTGGAGGACATCTTCAACGGTAATCATGGTCGTAGCATTTTCACTTTCAACGTTGATCTCCCAAGGGAGATTTTTGATAATGATCTTGAGTCTGGTGCAATAGGGATAGGTGGCTGGGCCCCTCAGGTCTTCCCTATTCGCAAATTCTCGAGCGGGGCGGGTGTCAAGAAGGGCGCGGCGAGGGCTATCCCGAATGTCGTAGTAGATGTTGGTCTCCCTCCGCAACTTGCGTTTCCACTGCGTCTCAACAGGTGCATCCAAAACGGGGTTCAGTTCCACGGAGTGTATTTCCGGTTTCGGGAGAGGTGCAGGAATCGGTGGATTGACTATCCCCCACTGGGGCAGGAATCTGGACAATAAATGAGGTGACATGCCTACACGTCAAACCTTTTTGTTTCTGCATACCCGTTTATATTTGCCCCAGGTTGAATGAAATTTATCGGTCGATAGGGTTGTCCGTTAGGGACAAATGTTGGGGCCACAAATGGATTGTGGACAAGTTCGGGATCAGTGGTGTTACAAATTGGCCCGGCGCTGGGTAAGGGAGATGTCCTCCAGGGGCAGCTAGAAATTGTCCAACTGGAGGCCGATAATTCGCTTGATTTGACATTCTTGCAGTGTTTTGGACGGCGAGCGTATTGTCTTTGTTCATCGCAGAGGATAATTAGTGAGGGAAACCATGTGAGTCATCGTGCAGATGATACCTAACAAGGCGGAAGAGCAACGAGTAAGAGAGTTCGACAGTGGACCACCCCGTTTGTCGAGATCCAGACATTTATATAGATCAGGAGGCTGGAGTGTGCCGCGGACACCCACACCCAGTGGAGCTCAATGCCGCGCTTTGCGCAACTGCGATATGATTCTCTGGCTTAATGAGTGCATCGCCTTGAGTGAATTCTTGCTCATGGCGTAAGATTTGACAGGCCCGGACTGAACAATACTTCATGTCCAAACTCGCAGCACAGGGGGTGTATATTAATGTCAACAGGGGGCAGTAGACGCCCAACCCTTTCACCGCCATTGATTACACATTTGTGTCACTGCCTCTCACTGTCAAGCGAAGCGGGATTATGTAATCCGGTCGCATTGGATGTCATACAATGGCGCTGACTCGAATCTCTATCTTAGGCTAAGGGACAGCACAGCGAATTAGACAGGGGCTGAGGGTTAGGTGGCTTATTTCGTTCATCTACTACTATAGCGTCGTATGTACTAACAACTCACCGTGGTGTTCCTGAGAAGCGACGATTGTCAGGACGGGGTTCTCCCCGAACCCGGCTGGAAATACTAAGGAGTTTGCAAGTCTATCCTTCATTCGACGATTGAAGCTAGACACTAGGTCGCTTGGCACCAAAACCACCAGAAGCAACAGCCGGGCAACCTGAAGGAAGTAACATATGACAAAGGTTGGATGTGGAGCCTCCTGACGTGTAGCACAATGTTTAAGATGACTGTAAAAGGATATAAAACCCCGCGCGCTTAGCAGAGAAGAGCCTTAGAACCTGCGGTGTATTAGGCATTGTTCATCAATTGGCTTATCTTTAGGAGTACGTTAGAATTAGTAAGGGGTCTTGTTTGTGGTGCCACATGTCAACGGGTGCGCGTGTTTTATTGGGTAAGACGAGATTGCAGGTTGGAGCCATGGTAATTGCCGATTCACACTGGGCGTTTGGACTCAAGCCCAATGGCCTTTGAATGGCATTCGTCCACTTTGCTCTGATAACGCGCTCTCTCCCGCGATAGCCCGTTCCAGTTGGGGCCGTCCGTGGAACAACAATCAAGCGGGCATTTGTAAATGTGCTTCAACGTTGATCCCATCAATTGCAGGTGTGAAAGAGATACCCCGCTGTACGTATGTTGTAAGCGGGAAGTTCATTCATGTCCGTAAGATCGACGAAGCTCGAGGAAGCCTTGTACCAGTCGGGCATGATCGGATCAGCCCCGCCGAGAGCACAACTTATTCACACTGTGCGAAAGTGCGATGGTTGGAGGTCCTCGTGATTCATTAGTACAGCAATCGCTAACAAGTTCACGTCCGAAAAAGCAGCCATGAGGTGGGATGGACTCGTGCCACAAGAAACGAACAAGTGATAACCATGGAATAACAGCACTTCCAAGAGTGGATCATGTACAGAATGTTCTAACAGAAGCGCCACCAAGGCATGAACGCTACAAAAAGAGATCAGGGTGCCGAGCATGAAGAAGCACGGTGTTCGAATATCACGCAAGGGGGCGCCCGTCCACACTGAAGTGATACCCCATTCGTAACGCAAACATCGATTTACAGCTACGAATCGACTAGATCCAAAGATAATTTGGTAAAGCCAATTTTCACGGTAACTGGCAGTATTCGTGTGCTTAGAATGTGTCGCTGGCACAGTGAAGCCATACGAGACATAATGCTAGCGAGAAGAGCTGGTTGCTCGAGCCCAGAATGTCACGATGTTCTGCCAACGAGCACTCTGCTGGCATATCGAACTGCTGGAATTCCCTGAAAAGAGGCCAAGGGTAGGGTACAATTATGATCCCATTGACTGGGAACAAGTTAACTTCCAAAACGGCATACAGTGATACTGGAGCCAACGGCGCGGGTCTTGGTTCCAAGCCACCAAGTGTTGGGTTACTGGATGCCTTGGCACGAACAGAGAGCGTCGAGGCACGGATTACAGGTGTGATGAATAAGTCAGCAACAATATATTTGAATGATACTGGCGGCATTGTCAGGGTCCGCATCGCTGCTCAGTGCACGACCAGCCTCCGCGGGACATGCTCATAATACTGAGAGTGGAGCGCGGACCCGAACCACACCGAGTAAACGAGAAAACGCCCTTGCAGACAAACCGACCAACCCCGACGCGACGGTCCGGAGCAAGACCGTCGGAAAGGGAAGTTCCGTGCGAACCAAGCGCTTCATTTTAGCCCTACAGCGACTTGCTCAGCCTACCGTTGAGGTACGCAGGGCTTAACATATGGATTCCAATAGACTTATAGATGCGTATGGGCATTCTTCTGGACCATCATTCGTACTTGAAGCTGACCTTCCGTTCGTACTCAGACAATTTGACCGGGCTGTCGAAATCGTGCAGGGGTTAGATGTTTCTGGGCTGATTCATGACAGGGAGTCTCATTCCTATATTTCATAATGTAGCCTACCGAAAACTGGCCCCATCCAAACTGGCTATGAAGAGAAACTGGCACTGTACAGGTGAGTGAGTCATCGTGGAGATGCATAAGTGTACTGGCACCATCTAAGCATGGTTCCGCGGGGAGCGCTGTAGTCTGTATAAACAAGGTTGGTCCCCGATATGCACATTATTTTCAGCATGCTCATTGGAATGTTTTTCCAGCTACGGTTGGGAATGTAAAGCAATCTCGACCAGGCATGTGGGATATGCTCGGACGAGCCAAGTGGTGAGCAGCAGCGTTGAGTCCTGCGCGTTCTGCCACCTTAGCTCTGCTTCAGGGATGCTTGGGCCAGACAAAAGGATCTCGGTTCTGCTGAGGCAAAGTGGCACTACGTCGAGACTCTTCAAAAGGTCAGCGCATCCTCCTGACGATAGTTTCCATGTCGTAACGCCGAGAAACAGATCTTGAGAAAGTACCCCGAGTCCACGACAGCCCGGGATCTCAGCAATGAGCTGGCGTCCTTCAGTGGGGATCCTTCCAATCTTGTCATCAGCGGTGTGTATTTCGAACCTTCATCACGACCAAACATCGAACTGGATTCCATTAGCTCGCACTTCAGCTCAGGAACGTGAGTCTTCTTCTTCGGCAGGGTCAGAGTCCGACGATGAAGAGGAACAAGTCATTCGCCACCAATTTATGCCGCAATACCCTCGCGACGACGCACAGTCTACCTGGAGATCCATCCCTCAAGAATCATCCGAAGAGGATGGGAATGTCTCAGAAGATGGCCCCAAACCCATTGGTCTCCCCGCCCGACGTCTGCTATCTCCTCCCAACAACGATACCGCACTCCCTTAGGAGGCATGTCAAGCGGTATGCCCGTTTCATACTCCCCAGCCATCCCACCACCGAACGTCGGCGCCAATTTCCCGATACAGCAACCTCTTCCTCGATACTCTACCCCTTCCGCGTTTTCACCCACAGTTCCGGAGGAATCGGTTGGAACCGGAACACCTAGCATTCCGTCATCTTTCCCAACAACGAATACCAATTCATATGTGCCTGTCCACCCTCAGCAGCACATCCAACCCTACTCGTTTCGGGCCCCGCTCCAACATCCCGGAACTGGTCCACGGACACCGCTTGGTATGCGTCGACCCAGTTCTGCGCGACCACAGCTTGAGCGGGCCGTGGAGTCAGTTCAGTCATCCCTTGCTGCTCTTCGGGAGCGTGTGGACACCCTTGAAGGTTCACATTCCAATACATCTCTCTTGCCAGGCAGTCCATCTCCTGTTGGAAATCAAATCAACCACCATAATCTATCCGCCTCGCTACACTGGGACCCAAGCGAGATGGGTCTCTGGTCTGTTATCCTCGTTCCACTCTCGAAGATCTTCTCGAAACTTCAATATCTCTTACTCATTCTCCTCACCCCACCTCCCAAAATGCGTGGCAACACATTACGATCCCTGACGAGGCGGATCGTTCTGGATGCAACGTTCATGTGGGCCTTGTTTCTGGTGCTTCGTTCCGTTTGGAGAAAGACAGGAATACGAAGACGCGAAGTGAACCGGGCATTGAAGCTCGTGATAATTGCCCTGTTAGGTCGGAGGGAGAGAATCATGGTGGATAAAGGCGTCTGATGTACCGTCCTCATTTTGAATCAATCTATCGGAATCTTGTCACTCATTATGTTACACCGATTCGCCGATTATGCTCCGCTTTTCATTTTGATTCAGGATTTATGCGGGTATTAATTAATCATGCTACAATACTTAAGGACCAGCCATGCAGTCGTTGAGGGAATGAACTCCACAGTCACCAGTCTGAATTATCCAATCACCACACGATCAGCCTTGTCCCTGCTAAGCCATCAAGGAAACATTGGGAACATTTGGCCGCCACCTCCATCTTGATTTTGAGTCAGAGCCGTTAGGTTTATTGGCTGCGAAACTGATGCACTGCCTCTATGCATCATAGCCTCGATGGCGCTCAGTGATGCACGCAGCTGAGGGGTATCATAAACTCCATCGGGACCCTGTTTCAGGGATATCATACTTAATCAGCCCAATCGCAATGAAAAAGGTTTGGCTATCGTCACACACTTTAACATAAGTCTCGTACTCTCCAGGTTCTTCGTCAGTTAGTTCCGGTTCCGTCTCGCACAAGCATCGTCCAAGATGTACCGTGTTGCACATTGCGGCAAAAAATATTCGATCCGGATCTCCACATCCATAGAGACATAAATTAACAGGACGGAGGCCATGGTTGAAGTGGCGGTGGTATATAAATCGTTTGATGTAGAACATGGAGTGGTTTACTGGCTTGACCGATACACCGAAAAACGCTACCTTCAGATGTGTCAATGCTTCATTTCTAGGCATCCCAATGAGGCATTCCAGGAAATTATCCATGACATCGACGTGGCCAATGAGCAATAGGTCGGTGATGCGATTCGAGCGGCCCAGCTAAGGAGATAAATCAATAAATATACACCACAGAGATCACATCACACTCACAAAGGCAGTGAACCTGGGCCTCGTGTGCGGCCACAACGTATCTCGCAACAAGTAATCCTCAGTCCACGGTGTTCTGTTCAACGACGCCTTTAAAATCGCATCGTCTACGATTTGACGCCACACAGCCGTCTCTCCTCCATAATATCCATTTTTCTCGCCAGCGCGAATGATGAGGCACTCCAAATTTGGAGCATTCACCATGTCTAAAGCGCACGAAACGGATACGGAGTCGCAGCTGTCGAGTTGCAACAGTCTTAAATAGCGAAGCTGACCGGGCTGTTGTCGTGGATGGATCGCTCCAATCTCCATTTCTACCTTTGTAAATCTCGCTACCTCCAAGTTTCCACATTCTACGAACAAAGTTGCCCACGCATCTGGTCCCCATGATGCTCGATTGACGTCTATATGGGTAAGAACCAATCCGGTAGGACCATAGCTAGAGATAGCTATCTGAGTGAGGTCAAGGCAATCAAGTTCAGGGGCGTCAAGGTCATCGAGGCGGAGATGGGTAGTTGGTGGAAGAGCGAATCGATTTGAACCAAAGACAAGCTTCGAGGGAGGGGAACTTTCGTTTATGAGACGCAGCATATAAAGCCGGGGGAACGAGCCACCGAACAGCAGTGCCTCCTCCATGGGTCCAAAGCCATTCACAGTGAGCTTTTCTACATGGGCTTGTAGCGTTCCATCCCGTAGCCATGGTGGGACCACCGGCTGGTGATCAAGGAGGAGGTGACGCAAGTGGTTGTTTCGAGATAAGGAAACGTGCCGCATGGCCATGTCGAGAGTGCGCTCGGAGACTTGAACCTGAACTGACCACAGGAATGCGTGCGAGTGGATGACATGTCGCCACTTTGAACACACGTGGGACAGTACCAATGGAGTAGAAAGTGCAAAATCACCATGTCCTTCATCTTCAATCACAAATTCAAATATGAGTGCGATGACATCGGGAACAAGAATATTGATGGGCGCAAGGGCGTTGTGCAACATGTTTACGCGTGCACCCATTTTAAGCTGGAGGTCTTGAATCTTCTTCGCAGCACCACAGAGACCGTCATGAAGCTGCTTCGCATGCTTCCAGGCTGCAGCAAGTGTGGCTTTGCGGTGATGGGATGGGAATCCTGGTTGATTTTGAAGGAGAGGAAGTAGGTCGCCATGTGCGGTATTAAGGTAATCAGATATTCTCGTAGCAATAGCTTCAAGATCGCGCACAGCACGAGTGAAGTCTTCAATATAGTTAAACATTATATGGTACAATGTATTAGTGTTTTGCTACAATCCATGTTTAGCCCACCGCGCACGATGATGGAACGGATCGCTTACAATTAAGTCGCTAATATAGAATATGGGTAGACTTTCCGGAAGTCAGAGAAGAGAGCAGACCTGAGGTATGACTCAAGTGCTAAAGTCACCATCGTGGAATAATCGACGTTATATATGCCTCAAAACAAAAAAGAATAGATTGAACAGTGTGGCATGGTATCTGGATTCCCTCGTACACGGCGTTGTGCTCGCGACCTCGGCAACCAGAACGAATTGTGGCAAACCTTGCGACAGCACCGCCACCTCCTTGTTTCGCGTCCCCGTTATTTCCGCATTTCTGTTGTTTTCAAATGAACCCTAATCGTGCAATGCACACCCCTATTAGGCGCTCACCACTCATGATACATGCGGCTTCTCCCTTTGTGATGCTGTTGGGTCATTGTCCGCCCGAGTTGGTAATCAGTCATCCTTTCTAGCACATACACATTTGCGGTTTTAGAGAGCATGTAACTGAGCGAAAGAACTAGTGCATAGGATCCAAGAGAGTTGGCATTCACAGCTTCACACAGGAGTCCGGTATGAGATCGAACTTTGAATCAACGCGATTGTAACCATGCACCAGGAGCTTAGGCATCATTGGGAGCATCCTTTCCGCATTTTCTTTCTCTGCTTCCTCCTTGGCTATTCTTTCTTCTTCCTCCACGATTTCAACGTCTAGGGGGAACGTCAAAATGGCCGCAATCCCAGATAATTGATTTAATTCTGAGGAAAACAAAATAAATTATCCACAGTCCCCCATCCGATATTGATCCACTTACGTTCCCCGGACTCATGCATGCTTGAGAAAATCAGGACTTCACCTCCCTTCTCTCGGACAGCTTCCACCATCTCCACAAATCGCTTGCGCTGTTTTGGATCGCTCGCTCTGAGCGCGGAGGGTGAGTGCGAGTACAACATAGCGTCATGATAATCCCTACCTAAATAAGTTATCTGATATGAGGAGGGTTCCAACTGCGCCGCGGTCAGTTGCAAGTGACACATGATTGGGCCCATACCACGCCCGTAGCTCGTCTCTCTCAAGCATCTTGAAAAATCTGTCGGATCAGTGAAAGTAAGCATTCAACATTCGGTGTCGAGTCTTCACTCTACCTGTCCAGCATGATCCCTTCCCTGGCGAATTTTGTTTCTTTGAGCTGAGTTGTAATCTGGGGAGTGATATCAACAAAGAGTTCTGGCCACCCAAGCACCAATCCATACCTCCGGGCTTTTCAGAATTCGACAAGACTGTGAACATGAGGGTTGCTGACGTGGATTCGAACAAACTTGTTCTTCGCCGATAACAATTGCTTGTTCGCCGTGCGCGTCGCCTCTGCGAATATGTAATCGTAGAGAGTATCCTTTGTGAACCAGGGCTTTGCCAAGACAATAACTTCAGGGTGTTGTATGGAATGTGACGGAGAAGTCTGAGTAACTGTGCTGAGGAACCTTGCCATGCCTATGAACGTGGTGAGTACCGGGGAGGTCCAGAAGCACCAAACCCTCACCTTCTCGTGCAACGTGGCTGACCCTATGCGCTTCCGAGGGACCGGGACCTCGATGCGTGTCGAACTGTTGTCAATTCCGATAGCAAGAAATGGCGCGGTACCTGTAAACGGACCGATCAGAGTAGCGAATTGACCGCAAGACCGAGTCGAGCTACCTCGCCAACAAACGATAGCCCCCACCTCTGCCCCTCTGCCTTCCACACAAGCCTCTTCCACTCGATTCAATGATATCGAGTCCCATTCTTGTTTCGCAATACGGACGTCGCGATTTGCCTCAAGATCTAGAGTGTGGAACGACCCCATCTTGACATACTTATTTTCAGCAGACACTCTTCCGGAAAGATGCAGGGAAGCAGTTGGCTCGGCAGCTGAGCCCGATGACGCCGCAGCTGCGGCGGTAGAGGACGCACTCGTTGTAGGGGCGAGGTGGCAGGCGAAAACGTAACTTTCGTCACTTCTAGCGTTAACATCATCTTCATTCGATGCGATTCAACAGAACCAGTGGCTGAAGTCGATTGAACCCGACTGCAAGTCGTCAAGAGTCACGAAAGCCCCGAATCAGCTACGACACACCGAACAGCGGATGCACGGACATCATCCCCCTAAACGATATCGAAGTTTAGCCTTATGGCAGAGGACATAGGGGTTGTCTGAACCTCTTGGACGAGGTTGTAGATGTGCCACATATCCTCATCATCTTCTGGTCTCAGCGTCACGTATCCCTAATAGATGCTCAGACATAAATGACATGGAACCAACTGGGTCGATGTACCGCGCCATCTTTATCGATCCACTTGTTGACGAGTTTCATTTATTTTTCCTGAGCTTGAACTGATTAAATGTGGTAT
>NW_024067185.1:0-99207 GCF_015039405.1 Cantharellus anzutake
AAGGGGGGAGGAGGTAGGGGAAGACCGGGTGGCGGGGTACCGGGTGAAGTGGGGCCGGGTGGGGCCAGGTCAGGCGGGTGTGCCCTGACACTGAGTGAACGTTGCCTAGGTATGAGAACACTTCCTTTCCTCTCATCCTCGCCTTTCCCTGTCGCCTCCGGACCTTGCTCCGATGGCCGACATTCTTTCTCTGTCTACCTCTTATCATGAGGAAGACTCCTACACCATTGGTAACCTTGTATGCTACGCCAAAGCTTGCTACCGGTTAACTTTTAACCTTTGCACATGGCACACACACATCTCTACTCCACTTACTCTCTTGCCTTCGGGCTCACCTCCGAGAGTTCTCTGGACGATCGCTATCACGATCCTCACCCTCCCACTTCTCCTTGGAAGTATTCCGGAACCCTCCGGTTACTCCACACTCCTCTCTTCCACCTTCCCTATGATGTTCCGCTTCCGCTTCCGGATGATCCGACTTTAGCCTGTAGTGTCGATTAGATGCTGGGACGTCTAATCCTAAGAAGGGATATGGACTCCGCTTCTATCTACCTCAGCGCTATACATCGGTCTCCACCAGGAGTATTTTCGTGTCGTCCCTACAGACAACCCTAGCTGCTCAAGTTCCCTGAGCTAGCTCTACCTCCGATGCCGAAAGCTGTACCCTAACATCATACCCAACCTCCACCTTTGTCACCCTGTGCCTCGCACACCCTCGGACCTCCATCATTTCCGACAATCGAGACTCCATCGATGCATAAGACCCATTCAGGTGGGCAACCAACCTCTCCTCCCTGACATCGACTACCCTCGACCCTGTATCTATGATACACTCCCTTCCTCCGACAAACCTTACCTGGACAGTACCCCGAGTGTCTACTCCGGACCTTCGGACCCCCCTCACTAGTCCACGGTACCCTTCTCAAGCCTTCGGCTTGTACCCTGAACAACCCCGACTCCCTTACGACCATGGAACTCCACTCTTGTGTTGTCAAACCTTGAGTTCCTCCCCTTGCCAGCTCCAAAAGGGATGCCGAGTTTGTTCTCCGACCTTCCACTGTCCTCTGGTTATGGCCTCCTTAGGTATCTGTCTACTCCGGTACCCATTCCGGGAAGACAAACATGCTGAGTGTTCGTATGAGTTGCTACGTTAGCACCTCCACTCTTCGCCATAAGCCTCACCACATGGACCTCTACTCCTCCTGAGCGAGCTCCAGACCTACAAGTTCCTCGGAACTCCACGGACTCGTCTCATCTCATCATTCCTCCTGTGACTGAGTTGTACCATGCACAGCACAATCCCATCCTTGAGATTGTTGTCGCAATTGGGAACTCCTTCACTCCGCTCCTTCGGATACTTCGGAGCTGACTTCAGTCCTCCTTGTATCACCACATGGACCTTCGGTCCCCCCAACACACTTTGTGAGTCGCCCATCCGGCCTCCATTGTGTCACCCCTGGATTCCTCCATTCCTTGAGGACCTCCCAACCCACCAAAGCTTGGTCTTGGAACAGACCTTGCTCCGGACTTTCCACCACGACCCCCGGACCTCGACTCTTAGGAATTTCATGGAAGTTAAGACTGAAACTCTCCTCGAAGACCGCGTCTACATGACCTCTTCACTCACCTTTCAGCTCTTACTCGCCAGATGACTACCAATATCTGTGCGACCCAACCCTTCCTATAGTACCGCTTCCCTATTCCCGATTGAGTCCTTGCCATCTCCGTACCCGACTCCGCCCCTCCGAGTCTCCCCACTCTCCCTAGTTCCTCGTGAAGTCCTGTCGGACCTCACTCCTCCCGTCCTCCCTTCGATTGATCGAACACCATCCCCAAGATCCCGAGCTGGTCGTTGTAAGTCTTCCTTGTTCCACTTCACCACGCTCCTCATGTTCCATCACCACCTTCGTCGATATTGCAGCAGGTATATCCAGAGACCTATTCTAAGGCCTTCAAGGGTTCAGGCCTAAGAAGGGGATACTGTCATATCCGTGCATACCCGACCCCGACCCGACTTCCGGACCTCCACCCTCTTCACCTCCGGAGTCATAACCTACCATTGCCGTTCCGATACTCACCTTCGGTCTTGGCAAACACACCTCCCCCTTACCTCTCCGACCCTATCTCCGTCCGCTCCGATACTCACCTTCGGACCAAACATCGCCCCACTCGCCACCCCTCCTACTACTCCGCTCCCCCTTCACAACACCTCCACCCTCCCGTTATCCTCCTACGCTTCCCCCGTCCGCTCCGATACTCACCTTCGGACCTGACTACTCTCCTTTCCGCCACTCCTTCTCCCTTACCTATCCCCTCTCTCCTCCCTCCGTTACTCCTCCACCACCCTTCCGCCAAGTTACGACCTTCCACCGCTGTTCCGTACTTCGCACTCGGACACCGCTCGTACCTTACTCCGAGCCTCCGTCATAGTCCCTACCTCGGACTTTGACTCCACCTCGGCCTTAGTCCATTGCATTGGTGACCTCATACTACGTAAACACCATTGCCAATATTCCTCGGACTTCCAACCCTGCCTCCGTAACCTCCGTAAGCTCCGCAACCCCCGAGCTTCGCGGACTGCCTTCGGCACTCTCGCTGCCTGTAATGTATTTCTCGCGTTTTCCCTTCATCCCTATTTGGACTACTGCTTCTTTCTATTCTAGCCAGTTAGTCATCATCCCCACTTCCCCTCATCCTCCTGCCCCTCTGGGCCTCGCCCTCCCTACCTCCTTTCGGACGTATCACAGGTCTTGCCCTATGACCTTCGGTACCGCTCTGCTCCCTCTACCCTTTGTTCTCGTTCGGACGTCTTCGTTCCGATTCGGTCACCCTTTGTTCTCTTTGTGCTTTTGCCCCTTCCATTATATATATATCGGCGCTTGTACATACTCGTCTTGGTTTCAGTCCGAAATCGACCTGAAATGCCCCCAAGAGACTTCCTGCTCACCTACTGTGAAATTAAGGACCAAATGGACAAACAGCAATGGCACAGCGCTCCGCTTGAGTCGCTGAGGCCAAGGTCCCTCCACGCTAAGTCTCCAATTCCACTCCAGAGTCATCCGTTTCCGCCCCATTCTAACATTTGTATTGCACTATAGTACGTTAGCGCTGCACTGCCATTCTCTGTTCCCTGTTGATGATGAATATGCTGCTCTCATTGATGATGACTGCAGCACTAAACATACTGCTTGGCTCTCCTCGATGCATCATCTCATGACCAAACACACCTCTCCAGAGATGAAGCACCTCATTATCCTGATGTCTCAAACCCTCTCTACCAAAGAGGTTGCACAGGCTGCCCAACTCAGCAAGCGCATGGTTCACCAGGTTATCTCAGCTCATAGGCATGAGAAAGCTGGCAACCGTGGGGGTACTCGCAAACTCAACAACTGGGATCTGGATGTGAGCATGAGTCATATCTGTGCATACCCGATCCCGACCTGACTCCCGGACCTCCTCCTTCACCACCTCCGGAGTCCTGCCCTACTGCTGTCCGTTCCGATATTCACCTTCGGTCCTGACACCACACCTCCTCTCACCCCCCATGCCACCTCCACTCCTCCATCCCTCTCCTGTCCTATCTCTGTCCGCTCCGATACTCACCTCGGACCGAACACCACTCCTCTCGCCACCCTCTTCCTACTCCTCCCACTCCTCCGCTCCCTCCTCACAACACCTCCACCCTTCCGTCATCCTCCTACTCTTCTCCTGTCTGCTCCGATACTCACCTTCGGACCTGACAACTCTCCTTTCCACCACTCTTCCCTCTTTCCTCCCTCTTCCCTCTGGTCCTCTTCCACCGACCTCCCACCAAGTTACGACCTTCCACTGCTGTCCTGTACCTCGTACTCGGACACCACTTGTACCTTCGCTCCGAGACTCCATCATAGCTCCTACCTCGGACTTTGACTCCACCTTGGCCTTAGTCCATTGCATTGGTGACCTCATACTACGTAAACACCATTGCCAATATTCCTCAGACTTTCAACCCCACCTCCGTAAGTGTGAGGTCTTTGGGGTTGCTCAGCACACAAAGCCGTAAGTGATACAAGATGATGTATTTTATGGTGGTGTGTAAGCGGTTACCCGGAGGTTCCCGCTTGTCCACGTGACTATATCTATCTAGTTTACATGTGACTCGGGGTTCAGGGCTATTGCCCTGACATTCTCCCCCCTTGCGTTGCATATGCGACGCATACAAAGTTGATAGTGAATAAAAACAGAATTTTAATAGTTGGTTTACATTGAGTTTGGAATTATCAATGAGTGTTTCTGTTGTCGCCACTTTAAAGTGGGCGATTTTGTACATGTTGGTGAAAGGAAGAGAAGGGGTTTGAATGAGTGTGGGCCGTTACTTTGAAGTGAACGGCGATACATTGGTATCGCAGGGAGAGAAGAAAGAAGTGGTGGAGTTTGTCGAAAATGGATTTCGACCCAAAGGTTGTATTTCTTTGGTGTTCCTCACTTGTTCTGTGAGGGTTCGTGTGTAAGTGGTGTTTACACACGAGCGGTGGTGGGTGTGGGTCTTTTGGCGGAGTGGAGATTTCCGCAATTGTTACTTGCGGTTCCTTGCATACAGTATTGTGTGCGGGGCCTCGAGTTGGGGGGGGTGTTTTCATGGGTGCCTCGATGGCGTATTACCGTGTCACTCTCCCTTCTCTCAAGGGTGGATTCATTGCCCCGGAGGAGGGTTTTCCTCCGGGTTGTTCATCTGGACATCCAATTGCTGCGTCGGATGCGATGACGTAGCCTGGGCTACATTGTCGGGCTGTGGGCTCGACGAAGTGGGTGCTCCCTGGGTGGGAGCGGGTTGTTGTGTTCCTGAGCTGCTTGGCTCAGGTGTAGAGTACGGTAGGTTTACCGTTCTTCCCGTGGGGAAGGATGGTCGTTGGGCTGGTTGTCCAGCTCGGAGACTTGCGTCTCTTTCCCGGTATTTGGAAGCTTTCGCTTCCCGCTCCACCGTTCTTGCGGCACGTTCCTCAGGAGTCCTGAGTGGTTTGAACTGGGACTTTAAGTAGGCAGCTTTGCCTAGACTTTCCCAGGAGATTTTTCCTTTGTTCTCCGGGGAATTATATTCCTCCGCGAGTCTTGCGATGCTCGGGAGTCCCAAGAAGTATTTCTCGGTTTCCTTCGCTTTTTCGCGAAGGGTTCTGTGTACCTTGCCGCTTTTGAAGGCGGCTTCAGCCTGTTCGTACCAGTGTACGAATTCTTTCCCACTCACGCTTGTCCACCAAGCGTATGCGGCGTCATGCGCCGCTTCTGACCCCACTATTCTCCTCATGGGGAAGTTGGGGTCGATTGTTATGTCGACTGGAGCTTCGACTTTGCCGAACTCGTTGAGTTCGGCGGTCTCGTATAGCATGTGGACACTTCCCTGCAGGGTGGCTTGCCCATAGGGTGCTGAGGTACTCAGTGGCCCGCCGCCTCTGGCAGTGGTCCCCGTTTTAGGGTCTGCCGTCGGTTGCCTACCACTCTCCCTCTTCCCCTCGACATGGGTTTGCCCCTCTGAGGGCGGGCCTTTATGCAACCCGGACAGGGTCGCCTGCCCATGGGGTGGCGGGATAGTCGGTGCCCCACCCCTTGATGCGCTAGTCCCCATTTGGGGTCGCGCCTCATGAGGCCCGGAACCGTATCCCCTCCCCCTGACCTGGGAGGCCCCCGTCATGATGGGTTTGGCAGCGAGGTCTGCCAGTGCGCGTGCCTCTCTGAGCTCGCGTTTCAGTAATTCGATCTCCCTTTTTTGGAGATCGACTTCTCTCTCTGCGTCTTTCAGAGAGTCAAAGATGCCCTCAGCATCTCTTCGTGCTCTATTGTATTTGCGCCTCCAGTGGGCGCAATGGTCGCAGGCGTCTTCTGACGCCCTCGAGTTATTAGACTGTGCCCGCTTGGACGGTCTGGACGAGGAGCCGCTGTCGCTCCCTCGTCTCCCTCCTACGAGGGACTTCATTTCTTTCAGCTCCTCACGGAGTTGACCTGTCTGAGCAGCTACCACTGACGCGATGGCTGATTCCCAGCCTGCATTTGGCTGGGGCGTTGTTGGACCTGGGCCGAATTGGCTAAACCAGGGGTTGATCTGGCCAGGGAAGTTCCCTGGGGAGTATGCCTGGGGCTGCAGCAGCAAATGCTGCCCCTGGAATGGCGCTTGTTGCGCCATCGGTGCAGTTTGCACCGCGTATGGTTGGAAGCCTCTTTGGGGAGGCTGGGGTGTGCGATGCCTGTTGGCAACGCGGATGGTTGATGGTTCGCAGCACTCATTTGTGCTGCGTGCGTCGTGTAATCCATGGTGCTTATCTGCGCCTGGTGTTGTTGTTGTTCTGGGGAGCCTTGCTCCCCGGGTTGTCGTATTTCGATATCCGGCGGTTTGTTTGGATCGAACCGAGGGTTGCCTCCCCCAGAGAACGACATCTCGTCGTTATGTTACTCGTGGCGGTGGGAGGGGTCTTCGTTCTTGTGTGCGTGGGATTCGCCGCGGTTGTGTGTTCTTTTGCACGTGAGCCTGTGGTTCACGTGGTCTAGGCGAGTTGCTTGCCTAGCCCATGTGATTTCTTGTACATGGTGTGGCTGTCCGGGCGAGTTACTCGCCCAGAACTTTCCCACGCTCTTGGCTGTGGGCCATCGTCCCTCGGCTTTACTTCTTCTGCCTCCGTTTTTGGGGGCGTAATAATGCCGAGAGTTCCCTGTCTTCTTTGATAGGGAGTTTTTCTGGTTCCCTTACATTTTGTAAGGTGAGGTACTCGTCCAGGTGGACGAGGTCGTCGCAATTTCCTAGGGGTTCCCATGTGGTGTCCCCTAGTTCCCATTTAACCTTAAACCAGAGTTCGTTGTGAACCCACGCGTGGTTTAGGATTTCGCGAACTACTGCTTCGCGATCAGGGTCTTCCCCGAAATCGTAGAATATGTTTACTTCCCTATTTGGGAAGGTTTCCTGGTCATTCGGCTCGTGAGGTGCTAGCCGGGATACATGGAATCTTGGGTGGATTCCGCGTTGTTCAAGTTGTGGTGGCAACTTGAGGACGTAGTTGGACGTTTCTGGAAATGTTTCCAGGATTTCATAAGGCCCTATGTATAGGGGCTTTAGTTTTCCTGCCCTGCCTTTGGGTAGGTTCAGCTTATCTGTGGATAAGTATGCGAGCTCGCCTTTTTTCAAAGGCGGGTCCGGGCGTCTTTTCTTATTCGCCTGGATTGTTTGAGCAGCGCGATTATGTATTATCGCGTCGTGTGCTGCCATGAGGTTTTCCTTCGCTTTTTGAGCAAAGTCGTTTATTCCCGGGTAGTCCGAGAGTGGTGCTGTTAGGCACATTTTTGGCATATGGCCGTAGATTAATTCGAACGGGGCAAATCCTGTCGATGTGTTCGAGCTCGCATTGATCGCGAATTCCGCCATCGACAGTTTCGCTGCCCAGTCGCGTTGGTCTGGTCTAACCATCGCGCGTAGTATTTGTACTACTTTTTGTATCATTCTTTCCGCTTGGCCATCGCCTTGCGGGTGGAATGCAGTTGTGAATTTCAACTGTACACCGAGTATTCGGTGTAGTTCGCGCCAAAATTTTGACGTGAATTTCGAGTCTCGATCTGATATGATCGAGTGTGGTAGACCGTGGAGTCTTACAACTTCACGAAGAAATACGAATGCTAGTTCTAGTGCGTTCGTTGTTGTTTTTATTGGAATTAGGTGGACGTTGGACGTCAACCTACAGATGATTACCCAGAGGTAATCATATCCCAAGCTTGTTGGGAATGGACCTGTGAAGTCCATGGCTATTGATGACCATGGTGCCTCGGGGGTCGGGAGTGGGTGAAGCATTCCGGGATTTCTCCTGGTGCTTTTCTTGGTTGTTTGGCAAGTTCCGCAAGACCTGCAGAACTTGTGGGTGTCTTTTCTCATCGACTTCCACCAGAAGTGTCGACGGAGGGTTTCCACTGTTTTCTTGGATCCTAGATGTCCAAGTGTTTCGTGGATGCTCTCGAGGATTATTCCCCGAATGGACTTCCTTTCGTAGTTTCCTTTCGGGACTACTATCTGGGTCGTTCCTCCTTCTCCAAGTCGGGTTATCAGTCCGTCTTTTACGGAGAAGTTTTTGAAATTCCCCGGGTTCTCTAGGATTTCCCGGTGGATCTGGCTTTTCAAGTATCCAGATTTTATTGCCTCAATGAGGTCTTTTTCTTCGAATTGTTTTCGAAGGTTCTTTTCTGGAGTTATGATTTCTTCCAGATTTTGGGCGCTCCCCCCTAGAGTTTCCTCTAGGTTATCGCTCCCCCCTAGAGCTTCCTCTAGGGTGTTTTTCGCGCGTATCGCTGCGAGTCTCTTTTTCTCTGAGTTTTTACTCAGGGTACTGCTTAGTAGCAGTTCTTCGTATTCCTCGATTCTGTCGGGAATGATATCTTCTGCATTTTTGTCCAGGTGGATGTCCGCCGACACATAATCGTCGAAATGCAGATCCTCGTCCGTTGACGAGTCGTAGTATCTTGAGAGTGCATCTGCCACTTTGTTTTTGTGGCCTTCCACGTATTTTATTTCGCAATTGAAGCTTGCGAAAAAGGCTTGCCATCTCAGGTGTCTTCCTGAGTTGTGGTTTTTCGCTTTGAAATATTCCAAAGCTTTGTGGTCCGTGATTACTGTGAATTCACGGCCTCCCATGAGGTCGTCTTGCCATCTCATGAGCGCTTCGAGGACACCCAGTGCCTCGAGCTCGTAGGCGAAGTACCTACATTGTGTGTTGGTGAACTTTTTGGACATGAATGCGGCCGGGCGGCAAGTCTGCCACCTTTCGCCTTGTCCAATTAATGCACCCATGCCCGCTGGGCATGCGTCTGTTATGACCCAGACGTGGAGTTTGGTCCTCTCTTCTTCTGAGAGGCTTTCCGGTGGGTTCCACTGGACGGGCTTCAGGATCGGAGCCCTACATGCTAGACGTTTGATTTCGTCGAAGCATTTCTGGTGGAGTGGTGTCCACCTGAATGTCTGCTTGTTTGAGCAGATTGTTTGCAGTGGTCCTGTGTAACCGCTGACGTTTGGCATGAATATCGATAGATATTCTACCATTCCCAGGAATCTTAGGACTCCTGTGTGGTCTGCTGGCTCTCGCCAGTTGCGGATTTTTTCCATTTTATCCGCTTGAGCGTGGATGCCCTGTTCGTCCACTCGGCTTCCTAGAACGTCTAGGATTGGGGCAAATGGCTGGAATTTTTTCCGGCTTATGTAGAATTTCGCCCCTTTTAGGCGAGTGAATAACCACAATAGTGCTTTATTGTGGTTTTCCACCGAGCTTGTGCTGGTGAATATGTCGTCGAACCAGACATGTAGGCATCTGCCTACTTCTCCTCGTAGTTCCCAGGTCAGTGCGCGCTGGAAGGTGCAGGGAGCGTTGCAGTCTCCTTGCTGCATCGTGTTCGAGTTGTACGTCCCGTGGGGCGTGGAGAATGTCGTCCTATGGACGTCATCTGGATCCACGCGTATTTGTTCGTACGCGTCCGACATATCGATCTTTGATCGGTATGTTGCTCTGGCAACTGATTCCTGCATCAGTCGCATGTCTGGCATTGGTGTGACGTCGAGGATCGTGTTTGAGTTACGGTTCCTCGCGTCTATTACCGTGCGCAAAGATCCATCTGCTTTGCGGATGCACAGTAGCGGGCATGCTCGCTCGCTGTTCGCGGGATACCACCATCCTGCTTTTACATAGCGATCTATTTTGGTCGCTAGTGCTTCCTGCAGTGCTGCAGGACATCTCGGGGTGTTTTCCCGAAATTTCTTGTTCGGATCCTTCAACGGGATTCGATGGTTCACTTCCCTCAGGGGAGGCATTTCTAATGGCACTGGCGCCATTACGGTTTCAAATTTTTCTCTCCACCACTCCCTGAGTATTTCGAACTCGGGGTTGTTCATGGAGAGACCTTCCAGGTGTGGTACGTCTGGAAGTTCTAGTCCTTCCAGACTAGGATTGGGCCAACCTTCAGGGTATTTTCTTGTGATTACCCTGAGGTGTGTTTCAGTCCCGCCTCCCTGTCAGGGGGGCTTCTTTTTTGGTTGTTCTCGGGCTCTTGCTCGAGTTTTCCCTCCGTGTGATCTCGTCACACGGTCTTCGCTTATTCCAAGGGTGTCTATGTTGCCCTTGTTCGCCGTTCTCACTTTGTGGGACCGGAAGTCTAAGCTTACCTGGTTTTTGTTTAACCAGGGGGCGCCGAAGATGGCGTCGTACCTGTCGATGTTAATTACATCGAAGTAGTGTTTTTCTACGTGGCTGTTGATCTCAACATCCACGTTAGTTCCGAACAGGATCTGTGATCTTGTTCCTTTCGTCCCCATTTGGAGGACGACTGGGTTCTCCAGTTGAAGGATTGGGATGTGGACCGCGCGGACAAAGTCCGGCGATAAAGCGTCCGTTTCGGCTCCACTATCGAATAGCGCATAGGCTTTTATGCCTGCTATTTTTATGTGAGCCGTTAGCGTTCTCTTCGTTGAGAGCGGTCTGTTTACGGGGTATTTTCCCGCGTCTTTTGAGATGCGGAATTTCGCATCAAATAAAGGGGACTGGGTTTCGATGGACTTTTGGTCCTTCTTCCCTTTGTCCTTGTTTTCCTTGGGTACTTTGGTGTATTTCCCCAAGGCGTCTTTTCTTGGTGCTTCCACCAAGGCTTCGGCGACTTTTTCGTCTGCCGTGTTTTCTAACTGGTGTGCTACAGCCAGTTTGATTTTATAATTTATGTCATCGTGGTCGACGACTGACATTGGGCCCATTCTTATGGTCCCAACGTTGACTTCCTCACCCTCTGAGTCAGGTGAGTATTGAGGTCCTTCGTATGGGTCCTCCACTTCGAAGCTTGATGCTTCGGAGTTACCAGAGTTGTTCTCTGGTTTCTCATCTGATGAGCTTTTTGACTCTTCATCTGTTGAGTTCGCGATTTCCATGGCAGCTATACGCCTTGGTTTTTCATCGCTCGTTATATTGTGTCTTGGGCAATCTTTCGTTTGCCCTATTTTGCCGCATTTGCCGCAAATTGGAACTGACTTTTGGTCAGTTTTCCTCGAGTTTTTCGAGGATGTATCCTCTTTCCATCTGGGTTTCAGCTCTTCCACTTTCTTTCCTGACGGGAGGGCTTTGCCGCGGCTCGTTGTTGCCGTGGTGGTTGTTCGGGTATAGTACCCTGATTTGTAGGCTGAAGACATCTTCAGCCCGTCAATTATCTCGTCTACACGAGATATTGCTTTTAACATCTCCTCGTTTGAGGATAAGTCTGCTCTGATTCTATCATGAGCAATCATTTCCCTCTTCCATTCGAGGGGAATGTAGTTTAAGAACCTGGCGTTAAAGGACGCCTGGTCTGGCGGCGTCACCATTTGGGACGCTGCTTTTGACAGTTCTAAGTAGAACTGTTTTAGGCCTTTTTCCGCTTCGTATTTGACGTTGCGGTATTTCTTTGTCGCGTTCAACGCGGCGGAGGCTTTGATGAAGGTTCTCATCAATATGTTGAGAACCTCGAGGAACATGCCCTCGTCTCCTCTGAGGAGAGTTTCGTCTCGGAGTCTAATTCCGAGGTCAAATGCGGGTCCCCCTAATCCACGAATCAAGCAGTCCAGGTGGACTTCGTCGAATTGGGGACCTTTGCATCCTCGCGAGGCGAGGAATCCCAGTAGTTCTGTGAACCACTGCCAGAACGATTCCATGTCGTTCTCCCCTGACCATTTCTTGTCAGGGAATGCCGGCCCATTCTTTAGGGCTTCTGGCTTCACTCCTTCTGGGTAGGGAGTGAGTATTCTCACTTCGGCCATTCTTATGGCCTTTTCGTACCATTTCTCCAGGTACTCTTCTTGCTCCCCTGCCTTCGCGGGGTCGCTGTCCAATGGAGATCTCTCCTTTGGGGGGGTTTTTGCTGGGGGGAATCTTTCTCGCAGCATTTCTTTGGTTTCAGGCGAATTCGCCTGAAGTTGTATTTGTATTCTCTCATTGTTTTGAGAGGGTATGAATGCGTTACCTCTCTGTTCGAGAGGTCCGTCATAATTGGATGTTTGGCCGAACCTTTGGTACGTGCCAATTCTCCTTCTGATCTCTGAACGATGTCTTCTCTCGGCATCGTCTTCTCCTATCCTTGGGAGAAGGATCTCCTTAGCGTCTCTGTCGAGTCGCTGGTGATATTCCAGTGTGCTTTCACTGGTGGTTCTTTTCGTGAATTTTTCACGAGTTCTATTTATGTCCTGGACCGTGGTCCAGGGGTGTTTATTTGTTTCCTCACTTTTTTGTGAGGAGTTTATTTCCTTCAGCAAATCTGTTTGTTCGCTGATTTTTTCTGTCAACGCGTCGATTGCGTTGGCCATTCTTTCTAGAGTTATCTCTAGACGAGCCGTGCTATTATGGTTCGTTTCCTCGATCTTTTTCTGGATCGAGTTTATCGCGTTTATTATGCGCGATTCCTGGTTTTCCAGGAGGAAGTTTGGTTGGGCGAGCAGTGACTCTCCCCAGTTGACATTTCCGCTTCTGGGAGTTCCAGAATGGGTTCTTGGAGTGAACACTCCATGCTCGCTTTGTTTTGGTGAGGCCGTTGCGGAGGGTGCTTCCCTTTCATAGAGGGGTCTGTTCGCTGGTTTCTCCTTATTTTTACGTAAGGCTTCCTCAGCGAACTCCCTCATTTCAGTTCGCCTCCTCCTCATTATCTCGGAGACCTCCTCCGAAGTTGGCGACCTTGCCTTGTCTGGCATGGTGCGTGGGGGTGTAAACAGCAGAGGCTCTTTTGGAGCTTCCGCGCTCTGAGAGATCCTGCTCTCAGGGCGTATTTTCGGGCCTTCTCGGGCTTTCAGCCTGAGAAGAAGTTGATCTTCACTTTCCGTCCTCCATTCGGACGGAACCTGGAACAAGTCCAGTAGTTTTTCGGATAGCCGACGCGGGGTTTCTTCCCTTTGTTTCCCTTTGTCTGCCTTTAGGGCTTGACTTGGGGACGTGGTTGGGAACTCTAGGGGATAGTGGGGCCCTGGGGTTTCCTGCGGCTCTATCCAATCAGCTTTTTGGGCTGATTGTTCGGCGCTTACGCGTTTTTCGCGCAAGTCGATTACCTCGTGAGGAGGTAAGGGATCTTCCCCAGCTTGGGTTAGATCGGTTTGTTGTGGAGTTCTGGGGGTATTTTGCCCCGCACTTACTCCATGTAAGTTTCTAAAGTCTTCAGGGACCAGCCCTGAAGTGGTTGCTTTTCCCGGATCGCGTTGATCCTCGTCGTCATCTGACGACGGCTTTTGGTTTGAATCTCCCATGATGGGAGATTGTGGTTTCTTAATAAACCACTCGCTTCTTTTTAACGTCGCTGCAGATGCGACCTTGCCCTTGCGGGCGTGTTTAGGCGCCATAAGCGCTTCCGAATCAGATGTTGAGATTTTATAGTTGTGGGTTGTGTTGTAAAACACACCTCATGCACTTAAAAAAGTGTGAGGTCTTTGGGGTTGCTCAGCACACAAAGCCGTAAGTGATACAAGATGATGTATTTTACGGTGGTGTGTAAGCGGTTACCCGGAGGTTCCCGCTTGTCCACGTGACTATATCTATCTAGTTTACATGTGACTCGGGGTTCGGGGCTATTGCCCTGACAGTAAGCTCCAAGCTCCATGGATCATCTTCAGCTCTTTTGCCACTTGTAATGTATCTCTCGCGTTTTCCCCTCATCCCTATTTGGACTGCTGCTTCTTCCCATTCTAGCCAGTTAGTCATCATCCCCACTTCCCCTCATCTTCCTGCCCCTCTGGGCCTCGCCCTCCTTACCTCCTTTCGGACGTACCACAGGTTCTGCTTTATGACCTTTGGTACCGCTCCGCTTCTGTCATCCCTTTGTTTCCTTGTGCTTTCGCCCTCTCCATTATATATATCGGCGCTTGTACATACTTGTTTTAGTCCTTAGTCTAAAATCGGCCTGAAATGCCCCCTAGAGACTTCCTGCTTGCCTCCTATGAAATTAAGGACCAAATGGACAAACAGCAATGGCACAGCGCTCCGCTTGAGTCGCTGAGGCCAAGGTCCCTCCTTGCTAAGTCTCCGGTTCCCCTCTGGAATCATCCACCCTCACCCAGTTCTAACAGCATGATAAATCACAGCCATCTGTTGATTTCGCTGAATCCCTGAATAGCTGATACAAGGTCATCTCAAGCTCAAGCCAGATCTATATCTCCATGAACTACAATGTATATTAGAGAGATACAATCATGTCTCTGTATGCCAGAGTACGATCTGGACCAGCCTGAAGCAGCAAGGTTTTACATACAACAAGGTGGATATTTTCACATTTTATTCAACATTCCAAAGAATTTATTCCTTGTGATAGTTGCAAAAGCTGGCTTTTGAATGCAATGAAGAACTCTGTGCTACATTTAGGCAGTATATGGGTCGGCACTATCAAGTGGATCAGCTTGTTTTTGTTGATGAAACTGGTTGCAATTGTAACACTTCTTCACACTCACATGGCTGGGCACCATCTGGTGACCAAGCGCATCACCGGGACTTCTTTGTCCAAGGCACTAAGTATGTAACATGCTCCAAATCTGTGCTTCAATCCTAACATTCCTTTCTCAGGTACTCTATACTCCCTGCTCTCAGTGTTGAAGGAATACTCCATGCAAATATTCAGGAGGGAGCATTCACAACAGCCACATTCAACGACTTCATCCGTTCTATTCTCCTGCACATGAACCCTTTCCCTCTCCCTCGGTCTGTTCTGATTATGGATAATGTGTCGATCCACAAGTCTGATGAGCTTGAGCAAATGTTACAGGAACGGGTTCTGGGGAACCCAACCTGAGCCATTCGGCTCACTAATGGAGGTGGCTGCGTAGCCATTGGAGGGAGAGTGGAATGGGATGAGTGTCTGGCAGTGTAACCTGTGGGTTGGCCAATGGTAACTTGGCGCTCCTGGGAGCGTACCGGTAGCGAGTATGACACGGGCTCCTTGAGGGAGCCACCTGGCTGTCTGCTAATGGGGACTTGGCGCTCCTGGGAGCGTGCCAGTAGCGGGTGTGCTGGGAGCAGTTGGCTAGCGGTGACTTGGCGCTCAATGGAGCATACCGGTAGCATGGGATACTGGGACTCCCAAAGGGAGTCACCCAGTTGGTGGCTATCGGTGACTTGGCACTCATGGGAGCGTACCGGTAGCGGGGGTTGTTGGGGAAAGCGGGCTGGTGGACCAGTGCACGGTAGTGAGTGACCGTGGGAAGTGGGACCCGCGGGTGCGGGGCCAGACATTCTGGAGCTGTCTGGACTATATCCCTCTCCTAAGGAGGTGGGATAGGCTACAGTTCCTGATAGGGAACTTCTGGTTGGATGGGAGTGACCGCTCAACCACCCGGTGGACTGGTGGGAGCGGGCAGCAGGAGGTTGGGCATGGGAATGCCCTCCTCACTGCGGTTTTGTCATGGAGAGGATGAATAGGGAAGTGGACATGGTTCCAAGGTTACAGGTTGAGTTTACAGTGGTGGCACAATGGTGAGGATGTTACAATTGCGGTACAAGGTTTGTGGGTTATGTATTCGATAATGAGAAAACATCTCGGCAATTGCCATACATATCATATGACTTGTATCTATCTAATACAAATGTTATAATGGCCAAAGGAAGTCCTTTGGAAATCAACAAATCCCCCAGCCAGCACCAAAACCCAGTGGGAAAGCTTGGCATGGGGTTTGGCAGAGAATGAAGTGAGAAGAAGTAAGAAATATCTTACCTGTGTGCCTGGTCTATAGGAGTCTAGGCCCATTTCCATAGCAAAGGGCCTCAAGGTCTGGTTGCCTGTCACGGACCATAAGATTCTCCATTTCCATAACAGCAAATGTGCACTGACCAGTATGTGTGCACCTGTAAGGAAGGGGTGGTGATTTACTTATTCCTTTATTATTCCTTGTTGTACTTTTGTATTTACATATGTATGGTGCGGAGTTGGGTAAAGGGTTCTTTACTCTTCTCCACACCAATGTCGAATACTAAGTTCTATACAACCTAGATATCGATGACCTGAGGACTGAAGAGGCACCAAGGTCGGCACCTACACCGACCTTACAGCACCACAATCACCAAACTCGCTCTCACTTGATATTGTAGAGGTATTCATCTCATCTTTCTCCCTCCCTACTCCCCCAACTTGAACCCAATTGAAGAAGCTTTTTCTGCAATCAAACACTGGCTTCGTCTCAATAGGAACTGCGTTGACATTGTCTTATCTGGGAGGGATATGAATGCTGCCAAAGTTCTACTCTTTGAAGCGGTATACTCAGTGACTGAAGTCTCAACACATGGCTGGTTTAGCCATTCAGGCTATTTGGCTTAGATGACGTACATAATTGTTAGAATAATATACTGGACTCTAAGTGGTTATGCCGGAAGCTCTGGTACTTAGTAAAGTTCGCGGGTTGGCCAAACTCAGAGAATGAATGGCTCCCCCGAGACCAACTAATCCATGCCCCTGACCGGATCGAGGAGTTCCACCAAACACACCCCCACGCCCCAGGAAGGGAGAGAACGAACCCCCTGGCTGCTTCGAGGCGAAGCGGCTTAAGGAGGGGGTGATGTCAGGGCACACCCGCCTGACCCGGGTCCACCCGGACCCACCTGGCCACACCACACCTGCTCCCCACTGTCTATCCCCCTCCCCCCTCCTTCCTCCCTCTGCCGAGCAAGCACCAGTAATCGCCCTTCTTCACCGCAAATCGTCCTGTTTGGTGTCCATTCCTATTGGTATGTACTACAGCTACACACATGAATATGCAGCTGAGTGCATGTCTCTCTTACAGGTCGGCTACTGGCGTAACTCGGCCAATATACCCACACTTGTTGGGGGAGACCTATCCCGTTCTGCTCCTTTGACCTGAACCCATTAGTTTCTTTAGCAGCTACTCCCATGCCAAGGCATAAGCCTGTAATTCCACCCCTTACTACTTTGCCTGTGAAAAAATATCAGCCATATAATTTAAAAAAAAAGGACATAAGCTATTTTCTGTCCTAAAAGTGCTCAGTAACATGGCAGCTTGGTGACTTTTTGACAGTAAATACATGCTGTGTGTGTGCACACTTGTCCTCTAACATTTTGTGTACTCTATGTCAAAATCATCAGCAGAACTGTCGCTGCAAAGGTTGAAAATAACAGGATCCTTCTTCTTGGAAGGTCCTGGGATGGGGGAAGATGAAAGATCAACAAAGTCAGTTCCGACTTTGGATGAACGGCGACGGAGAAATACTGGTGTTATTGGGTCAGAAGAAAGGATGATGGTTTCTTTTTCGGGCTCTTGTTTGGCTGGTATCATGTCAACCTTGACCTTCTTTGCTGGAGGGCTGGTGACTTTTTTGGATTTAGTAGGGGTTTTTGGTGGACTGGTGTTGCGTGAACACTTCTTAGATTCTTGATGCTGCTTCTCATTGACAACCTTGGTCTGTTTTCTCAAAGCTGCCACATCAAACCAGTGATGGGCTGGGGGGTTGTGGAGATCAACTCCGGGGATGCGGTCAGTTTGCAATAACCATAAGCTCAATGCTGGTGTGATTACAGTGAATTACACATACCCACTGTTGCACCCATAAGGACAGCATCACGTTGCTAAGGTGAAGGTGTTTTCCCCTTGCATGTGTATGTGGCCAACAGTAACTACGACATCTATGACACTCCCATTGTTTTTCGAGTATGGTGTATTTTTTGGAAGCCGGGTTGGACAAGATTGTGTCATTTAGAGTATTGGACCAACGACTTTTTCCATGTTTCCCAAGGTCTTCAGCTTTGGGTACTGGTTTCTGGTGGGTTTGTGTAAGGGATTAACCTTACTTCACTATAATTCCGATTATAGTGATATTTATATTATGTTGCATCACTATAATTCCCATTATAGTGATGTGTTTATTTCTTTATTTATTTGTGCCGAGATATGTAAATTACATATATATACCTCGGAGTAGTTGTAAAGGCCCGGTAGCCTTTTACCTCTACCCCGTTGAATATACAGCACATTAAAGCTTATATTTAGACGGACTACCTGAGGCCTGAGGCGAACGGGGGAACGGAACATACCGTCCCCAAAATAGTAAGCAAACCTTTCACTTTTTTAAGCTTTAATGTGCTGTATATTCAACGGGGTAGAGGTAAAAGGCTACCGGGCCTTTACAACTACTCCGAGGTATATATATGTAATTTACATATCTCGGCACAAATAAATAAAGAAATTAACACATCACTATAATGGGAATTATAGTGATGCAACATAATATAAATATCACTATAATCGGAATTATAGTGAAGTAAGGTTAATCCCTTACAGTTTGTGTATTGGGAATAAGCGCCACATCATGTAGGTATGGTTTCCGGGACTTACAATATTGATGATGTATAATTTTTTACTTGTTCTGCTCGAGACATGCATTTGCGAAGTTCACACAGTGCCTTTTCCATCTGCTCCACAGTCTTGAGTTGGATTGGAGTGTCACATCGCCGCTTTCCATCAAAGGTTGGAAGATAGCCAATTTTGTGCTTGGTAACATTAGCATCCATCCCTTCTTCAATCTTGCAGAGTGCAAATGATGCGGAGCAGTCAATGGGGAGATAGAAACTCGCTTCTGTTGTTGCCTTGTCAGGATTTAGTGTATTACATTGGTAGCAGATTTCAAGTAATTCTGTGCGAGTGTCAGGGGATGACTCCCGGGTCCCCATGACCCTCCCCTATGGTCCACAGCCTGACCTATGAACAGCCCTGTCCAGGGCAACAACTACTGTGGGTAAGGAGATGAGAAGGAAGCTAACTTCTCATCTTCCCACAGTGGCCACAATATCAGCAAAACTTCCGGGGATACCCGGAAGTCACATGAAGGGGTAGGAACCGGGCCTGGAGCATGCGGCGTGCAGAGCGTGCATGCATGTGGGAAGCACGGCGGGTGGAAGCGGGTCCGGACGCGGGTCCGGGTCCGGGCTAGTCAGGGTGAGTGCCCTGACAGCGAGTTATTGAGTGAAGTTCATGAGCAAAAGAACCACATACTTTCTCCTCTTCTGTCAGATCGAGATTTCGATGGCAACTTCATGTCGGGTGCTGGAGCAAGCATGGCAATAGGGGGAGAGCCTCCTGAAGGAGTAGTAGATTGTTGAGGGAGGAAGAGGGACAGTTGGCTAGGAAAGGGAAGAAGGGGGTACATGATTGGGTATGCGGTGTTGAGTCACATCAGCAAACCTTGATGCAGAGGCCTGAGAGCTCATAGAGCTCTCAGAGCTCTCAGAGCTCTCAGAGCTCTCAGAGCTTCAGTACTTTGAAATTGCAGGTCCCCTTCTCTGAGAGCTCATAGAGCTATATTTGCACACAGGGGACTATTATCTATATGAGCTCCCTGAGTGTTTAATTTACCCGATATTAAAATTAAAATTAAAATTTAAAAACATTGACTATGGCATCATGTGACTAGCCATAGCCAAGTCCCTACCATACAAGGGACTGAACAAACTCAGCTTCACTTTCAGCCCCAATGCGGCACCAGACACCAAGGGTATGTAGCCCAATCAATATATAAACCAAATTTAGGGATATAAATGCAGTTAATCTGAAATTACTTAGGGAAAATGCGGGAAAATGAGTGGGGGGGAAATGGGGGGGGATGAGGGAGAAAATGAGGGGGGAATTGGGAGGGGGAATGAGGGGAGAATTAAAGGGGGAAATGGGGGGGGGAATGGGGAAATTTGGAGGGGGGGATGAGGGGGGAAATGAGGGAGAAAATGAGGGGAAAATGGAGGGGGGAATGGGGTGACATTTGGAGAGGGAAATGAGGAGGGAATTGGGGGGAATGAGGGAGGAAATGAGGGAGGAAATGGGGGGGAAATGAGGGGGGAAGTGGGGGGAAAATGGAGGGGGGGAATGGGGTGAAATTTGGAGGGGGAATGAGGGGGGAATGAGGGGGAAAATGAGGGAGGAAATGGAGGGGGGAAATGGGGGGGGAATGAGGGGAAATTTGAAGGGGGAAATTTGGAGGGGAGAATGGGGGGGAATGGGGGGAAAATTGAGGAGGGAATTGAGGGGAAAATTGAGGGGGAATGGGGGGGGGTTGGGGGGGTGGGGGGAAATGAGGGGGAAATTGGGGAGGCATGGGGGGAAATGGGGGGGGGAATGAGGGGAAAATGGGAGGAAAATGAGGGGGAATTGGGGGGTTTCTAAAAACTTGAAAAAAAGTCAGGGAAAATTAAGGAAAATTCAGAAAATGGGGGACTTTCTAAAAAAGGAGAATGTCCAAAAAATCAGGGGGAAAATCAGAAATTTTGGGATAAGTTAGGGAGAGATATTTCAGGAAATTAGGAATAATTGGAAAAAAAATTAATTCACTTTTTTGATAATTCAATGTGCATTGGAAAGTGCCAAAGTGGGGCAATGTAGCAATGTATGTTTCAGTGTTAGAAAAGTCTCCCACCATGTTTTGGTGAGTGTCAGGGCACAGCCCCTCACTATTCCACAATCCCGCATGCATGCAGACCCATGGGAAAGTTCTGGGTAAGTTACTCACCCAGAAACCATCACAGCCACAACTGTGGGAACTTTCTGGGTGAGCAGCTTGTTCCCATGGGGGGTGCCATTTATGGGGAGTCAACAAAGAGC
The DNA here is from genome assembly GCF_015039405.1 of Cantharellus anzutake. Classification (NCBI taxonomy): domain Eukaryota; kingdom Fungi; phylum Basidiomycota; class Agaricomycetes; order Cantharellales; family Hydnaceae; genus Cantharellus; species Cantharellus anzutake. Next base: position 20,573 of record NW_024067185.1, read on the forward strand.
TGAAAACTGTATAGTTCCTGGCTCCCATTTGTAGAGGAGGTTGAGAAGGTTTAGCCCCCTCAGTGAGTTTGAGGATCTCGGACTGGGACTAGATACCCCAGCGACTAGGAGGATCCCCCTGGGCCCATCACAGAACAAGGGCTGGGCCCTGACAGTGAGCCAAATAACCATGGCTTTTTGACCATGGGAAATTTGGTGTCAAAGGCTTGGATGATATCTGAAGAATACATCAGCTTTTTGTTTGCTTTATTTTCAATTTACTTCATTTGGAACACTTTGTTAAAACTGATTTATACCCTACATAACATGCATGGTTACATTGCCACACTTTGGTGCTTTCCAATTCACATAGAATCATCAAAATTGGTTGAGTTTTGAGCAAGAAATGAGATGAAAGATAAAGTGCAAATTTTTGAATTTCAGAGTTTTCCTCAAATTTTGTAAATAGCAATAAAAAATAAGGTGCTGATTTTAGTAAACACAAAAGGTATATGAGCTCTATGAGCCCACTGAGTTCATAGAGTTCATAGAGCTCATAGAGCTTTCAGAGCAATGACAATGGCCATTTTACACACATATATATCCATATTATCTTTGCACTACTGGTGCCAAAATAACTAAGCAGATTTCATGGAGATATGAAGACCATCCATGATTTAAAAACAAAAAGCTCTATGAGCTCTATGAGCTTACTAGAGTGTTTCAAGTAATGATGCTGGCCATTTAATATGCATTTCCAAAAATGTATATACATATTATCTTTGCACTTCTGCATCCTTAGGAGAATAAAATCATTCAAACATTTAATTTTCTCCACCCAATGTGTAGAGGGTGCACAGCAAAAAGACTCAATTTGCTCACAGAGCTCTGAGAGCTCTGAGAGCTCCAAGAGCTCCCTACCAAGTTTGCTGATGCAGGGATTGTGTTGTCACAGCTTGCATGGAATGGGGGGAAGTGGTCACTGGTTGTCCTTGGTGTTTACACTCTTGTTCGGCTTTCTGCTTCCGCAAAATAAAAGTTTCACATTGGACACGTGTCGGATTATCAAGCTGGAGTGCTTCCCCTGAATGTAAAGTCAGCATTTCTCGAACTACATGAATCAGAATTCCTACAATTTGGTGGGAATGGGATGGCCCAGCTTGAGGGAGGCGAGTCATGAGCTGAGGGATCAAGAGCGTCAAGGACTCTATCGGAGTTATCTGGCAAGAAGAGTGCATCACCCCTTGTGAAATACTGCTGGAAAGCCTGCAGCGGGGTTTTGGGCAGTGGGCATGGAGCTAACCCCAAAATGTGATCATCATTCCAGCACAGGCGCTTGTCTTTATTCTGTACATAATAGTTGAGATCAAACATAGTGTTGAGAATGTGAGGCTGCATTCTCAGAGCGGATCTGGCTACTCAACAACTCTGCGTCCACTGGGGCCTGTATTTATTCTTTAGCTTGACATTGTACCACTACAGATGTCTCTGTGAGGGTCCTTCTGTTGAGGTTTCTAGAAGACAGCAGAGACATGCTGGCGTTATTGTCTCTTGCACTTTGACATTGGGTGCATCATCAAAATATTAGAAATAATTCATGAAAGAGGGAAACTAAATAGCCTCACACAGTCTGATCATGGCTGATGTCAAGACTGAGATTGACAGCTGAGTCTTAGCAATGTAATCATCATCAATGGGGAACGGAAAATGGCAGTGCAGCGCTAACGTACTATATTGCAATACAAACCTAACTGTATTGAAAATAAAAAATCCCCGAAATTTGATCATTTTTGAGCTGATTTCTGACAAACATATTGATACTCCATTCACTTGGAAATTGACAGATTCCCTCAAAAACACAGTAAGTTGTCAGGGACTCATCTGGGGTCGAGGGAGCCTGGGTGTAGCGTCTGGGGCTGAGAGCCTGGTGGGGGGCGGATCGGGCATGCATACTGACAGGCCTGATGTGGGACGACGGTCCCTGGCCACTTAGACTGAAGTGGAAATATGTTATTGTTATTAAAAGGGGAATGCTATACTACTTACCTGAAGTGGAAAGATGAGAAGAAGGCTACTTCTTTGGTTCCCACTTCAGGTATGTTTATATACATGCAGCTTAGGTCACCTGACGGATGCCATGTCACCCTTGCACACAGCCGTAATCACCCAGGTGTCTCCATGGGAGATCCTGAGGGCATCCGGTGCGAGCACATGTGCTGGGCACAGCAGGGGGTCACCCAAGGTGTCCATGCCAGGTGTGTTGTGGGCGTGCTGTAGTGGGTCAATGTGTCAGGGACGCATCCAGGGTAGAGGGGGTCCGGATGTATCGCCTGGCAGAAGGGCCCTCACGGGGTGTGAACCGGGCGTGCGTGCTGGCGGGTCCAAGAAGGGACAGCAGTCCCTGGCCACTTAGACTGAAGTGGAGAATGTGAGAAGAAGGTTACTTCTTCGGTTCCCACTTCAGGTACATTTATGTACATGCGGCTTGAGTCACATGACAAGTGCCATGTCATCCTCGGAGACAGCTGCAGGCATCCGGGTGTCCCCGTGGGGGATCCCGAGAGTGTCCGCTGCATGTGTGCATGCTGGGCACAGCGGGAAGCTGTCCAGGGTGTGTGGGCCGGACGGGTCAATAGTACATTGATACAAAGGAAGGTGGTCCATGTAGATAGAAGGAAATAAACAGGAAGAGGAAGATGAGAAGAATGAAATAAAGGAAGGAGAAGAAAGAGGGAAAAGAAAGGGGAAGAGAGGGAGGAAGGAGGAGGGAGAGGGATGGACAGCGAGGAGTGGGTGTGGTGTGGCCGGGTGGGTCCGGGTGGACCCGGGTCAGGCGGGTGTGCCCTGACACAATGGTACATTGATACAAGGAAAGGTCGTCCATGTAAAATAAAGAGAAGATAAATGTCAGGGCACAGCCCTTGACCCCACTCACCCTCAGACACCCTCACCCTTTCCCTAACCACCCACCCCCCACATTTCCCCATTCCCCCTATCCTTCCCCCCCACTGTTTCACACAATGATGCGCATGCACGAACCCGTGGGAACGTTCTGGGCGAGCGACTTGCCCAGAAATGTACAGCCACGACCGTGGGAACATTCTGGGCAAGCTGCTTGCCCAGAACTTTCCCACAGGTCACACCCGATTATGGAAAGTCGGCAGCAAGCGGGAACTGTATAGTTCCTAGGGTCCTTTTGTGTCAGCCTCACAGGGGGCTGATGTCAGAGATGGGATTATGGTCGGAGTCGGAAGTACTGTCAGAGTCGGAACACTGTCAGAAGGTGGATAGAAGGTGGATTGGGTTCTGTCTGAGTTGAGGTTGGAGGTGATGCAGAGGTCTGTTGGAGCGCATGTGCGGATATGCGGGCGGAAATATGCGGTGCATCCGGAAGCGCTGTTCAAGGTTAGCAGAGTGGGATCGCAGCCTCAGCGACTCAGGTGGAGTGCTGTGCCCTGAGCTTGACATTTGGGGGAGATCCCATATTTACAGATTGACACTCACAGCAGACTGCAAACAGGACTTGCGGGCGGAGCGGACCGTAGGAGGAGTGCAGACTCTGCAAGCACAAACTCAGAGGGGGGAAGCCCCCTTTGCAGAAGGAGAGACTCAGACCAGACAGGGGGGGGTACTCTAGTTGATTTCAGACTGAGGTCCCCGAAAGTATTTACAAGGTATAAGTAGATAAGAGAAATCAAAAGAGGGACTGGTCGGTCCGGTGCGGAAATAAGCGGAAATGAGCGGGGACTTGTCAAACTAAACCAAGGACAAGAACCTGGGAAATGGGAGGCAAGGAATGAATAAAGTCAAAGCGGATCAAGTACCAATATTGACAGATTAAATGAATGAATAGGAAAGTGCAATAGCACATGGATCAAATGCCAATATGGGGTGAACATAATAGGCACTCGGCAAGGAATGAATGTTATGTTGCCAAGTGACAAAACTGGCCAGAGGACAAAAGTGGAGGTCAGCACGCAGCGCCGATACAAGTCCGCAAATAAGCGGGGTCAGTGCGGTGCCAACACAAGTCCGTGAACAGAGGTTGATCTGTCAGCACTGTCACACAAGGACAGCATGAAGGCCAACAGAGGTACAGAGGGGAGTGGGAGTGTTGACCTGACCAGAGGTGTCAAGGGCAACCAGAAGTGGCCAGAGGGTGCAGAGATGGGCAGAGGGCACGGAGTGGGCAGAGGGTGCGGAATGCATGGAAGCGGGGCATGGCTGTGACCACATAGCGGGAAGCAATGAGTGTGGTTCAGATGGAGACAAGGCTGGCATAGGAACTGGAGGGACTGAATTCCGGGGGTGCCAAGGGCTCGGGAACGGGAGGTAAGGTTGGAATGCCGGCAGGGTCTAGGTTCTGATTGTTGGCCAAGTCTCATGCAATAAGGCAGGGGGCCAGACATTGGGTTGGGGGCTGGTTAGGATGGGTTTCGGGTCGGCGGATTCGCCTATCGGCATTGGTTCGCTGCTGATGGAGCCCCGGGATTTGTCGGTCATGACAGCTGAGAAGCTTACCCTTCTTCTCAGCTCATTCCCTGTGAAGGCTGAGGCCAGCCCCCTCAGCGACTTTGAGGAGTTAGCAGCTGGGGAGAGTACCCCAGCTTCCACACCTGGCCTTGTTCTCTGGCCACTCCCAGCTGGGGTCCAGATCCTGACAACACCTTCCAGACAAGCACGCAACACCTATGCTCCCAACTCCGGACCTCCGCTCCAGAATCCTGTTTGCATCTCTGTCTCCGGAACCTCCGGTCTTAGCTCCGACCTCGGACTTTGACCCCACCTCTGCTTATACCCATTGTATTGGTTAGCCCATTCCATTTATTTACCTTTGCCAATATTCCAGAGTTTAACTTCCGAGTTCGGACTTTCCGGACTTACTTCAGACCTTGCAACTATTGCATTGTCCTATTCAATTTTGCTATCCTCCCTCATTCCTATTTGGGCTGCTGCTTCCTTTCTATTCAGTCAGCTAGCCATTCCCCACTCCCATTGTCAGGGCACACCCACCCAACCTGGCTCCACCCACCCTCACCTGGTACCCTGCTCACCTCCATTCCTCACCCTTCACCACTGTTCCTCATTTCTTTTGTCCTTCTGTTCTTTTGCTCTTTTGTTCTTTCTTCTATCTTTATCTACATGGACAACCTTTCCCCATATCTATGTATTATTGACCCACTGTTGTGGGGACAAGTCCATGCATGGTAAAAAGTCACATTCTGCAGAATTTGGCCACCAACATACACCACATACCCTCTGACGCTTCCATTGCTCATCCCCACACTATCCAACACTCCATACACCCATTCCCTATTTTTCCTTATTTTCCCATCATTTCCGACAACCCCAAGCCAAATTCCCATGCCCAACCACGCTGCCAATTTCACCCCCCTCTCCAGATCTCCATAACCACACATACAACCCAGCCGTTTTTCTACCCGATAGTGATGCTATACCTTCCTCCTTTACCCACAGAGCATTTCCCAGTATGGCAACCCCATATTCGGATGGTTCAGCATGGTGTAGCCTCATGTGGTCTTGACAGCACCTGTCAATGGCCACATCTCAAGAACTACTGCACCAAATGGGACGAATAAGGGCTCGTTGGAAAGCTGGAGACGAGGAGGTTGCTGACGGAAGGATAGGCGGGCGCTGTGGCGAAGTGTTGCGGAGTTAACCTTCACAATTTCCATTTCGGACCCGTTATGATATATTCCCCATTCATTCATATTTCTTTTATTGTTTCTTTGTCCCCAATTGGATATTCATCATTTACGGTTGCCTAACGGCCCGTTTGCACCCCCCCATTCCATTCATTCCATTTCCAACTCATATAAAATAGATAATAGCTTGTACATAACAAGTGAGTACTGAATAGACCTGTGAAGGGACAAGCAGAAGTTACATCCAAGTGGCAAAGATGCCATCCACGACCCTAACGCCCCCCCCTGAGTTAGTTATCAACGTCAAAGACCCCTCTCATCATAATACTCAGCCTTGATGTCCAAGAGAGACGTAGGTGAGTGTTTGTTTGAGGTTCTAGCAGACCCGGTAGCACCCCAGGACCAAAAACCCGAACCTCCATCACACCCGTTGAAGGAGTGGAGCTGGATCACCTTATGTAACCAGTTTCCTACATCCAATAACGATATTAGAGTTTGTGCTGATTTGCGTACTGACCATGTTTTGGTTGCCAAATATATAATTGTTCACTGTCTAAACAACAATAAACACCCCCCAATGATCTCACCTGATGTATATATCGTCTACGGATAAAATTCTATATTGACTTTACTATGATTTCTAGTCAATATTACACCTAGATATACCACTTTTCAGTAGGACATGATTTTCCTGATAATTTACTGAAGGAACACTACTAATAAAATAATTCCGCAATAAATGTTACTCAATACAGGAGTGACCAAACTGCTCTTTCTATCGCTTAGAGTGCGTGCTAGTTATCTGGCAGGTTCAGGATCGCTCACTTTTCTCCTGTGGTGTGATAACCAAGTATTGCTGAGAGATTATTCAATTAAGAAGTCCCTCCACTAAATTCTCACTAATTCTCACTATGACACTTTTGTTCAGCTGTGTCTAACTGACCCTAACTCACGCTTAGAGTGACGTGTTAGTTTTATATTAGCTAACAACTAATATTTGCTTTTATCTTTTGGAGCAAATGAACCAACCACTGGTGAGGAGAATTAAACTTTTATTTCTACCTGCGGTTTGAGAGGGGGCAGAAGTGGCGGCCTTTTATGCTTTTCAGAGGCCTCTCTACTCCCACGCCTCGCACTAGTTACATGTGCTACATTTGTATTATAGATAGTTCTAGAATGATATAGGGGCTTGGGCTGTGTAAGCTTAATAATGGACTTAGGACATGACTCAGCAATAAGTAATTCATTTCTTTGTCTTTTGGGCCGATCTTAGCGGGGTCTTGTAGCGCTGAAGCTATGCTCTACACCGCCTTAATTACGAACGGTTATCTTTAGAAATGACTCGGCTATAAAGGAACTTTATAGACTGTTCTCTAATTGACCCCTTTGTGTGAAGCTGCATCATTACTAATGTTCTAGAGCCTTCCCAATTAATTAACTGATCCGCGGACTTCTGAATCACTTCATGCTTATGATCCAAGATCCAGATCATCAATCATTCCTTTGTTCCGATTTATTTGAGCTTAAAATCAAAAGGTTTTGATGAATCATGGGAAAATATACAAGATCCGGTTTTTTAGCATTTTCTCCTCTTCTGATGCGATCAAAAACTGTCCGCCCGCGCCGGGGAATACTCTGTCATATGGTATTCGGTCCGCCAGACTTCCGGGCGCCAATATATTTCCCTTGAGTCACATTACTTTTTGTAAGAATTAGCAAATAAATATATATGAATTATAAGGTGTTTCGCTGTTTGAGCAATATCTCCGTCAGTTTTGAAGCTTTTAGAATGAGACAAAACCGTGGATAAAGTTAAGAAACAGTTCTTTCAGATGGTAAAGAGATTACAGTCAAAGGTTTACTGGTTCCCGAGATATTCACATTTCTTTCCCAATGTTCCTTCTTATTCTGCCATCTATGTGCTATTTTCTTGTTGTAGGGATATATTCTTTGAATATTACACCTATGCCAGGTTCTAGGCATGATTGTAGTAGATTAAATCTCATGCTACATGGGTGTAGATAATTTATAATGATCTTCTAATGTCTGTCCAGTCTCATAAAGATCATGAGATCTGTTAAACGTCTGAACTTGTCACCTGTTCATTGACTATTCTGATAGATCATTGTTTTATTCTTTGAATATTATTTCTCCTACACCGTGCACACTACCACCCTCCCCCTTCTCTCTGTCTCAAGTCTAGGCAATAGACCCGTTACACCGCCCACAATGCACACACGACACACCCAGCCCAAGACGACCCAGACAGCCTCATGGTGCAACTGTCAGGGCATGCCTTCGGGTCGCTAGCATAAGTAGTGCATTGCCACATGACCCATATCTCCATCAGCTTCTACTTCTTTTCTTCTTCTTCATCTCCGATCTGATCCGATCTGCGGCTGTCGGTTATGACGCTGCATGATCTTCTATCATTCTTGATCCGATACTACCAGTTATTAGCTAGTTGACTAGTTACCGTCTCTACTGTGTATATATGACCATGTGCTGGGATGGGCATGTCCCCCAGCTTTGATATCAATTAGGTTTCTGGGGCATCCTTCGTTGCGAGCACGCACAACCCTGACAGCAACCCAGCATGCATGCATGCAGCACACACCCTTGGGATCCCCCACAGGGACACCCGGATGACTGTGGCTGTATGCAGGGTGACGTGGCAAACCTCATGTGACCCAAGCCGCATGTACATAAAAGTACCTGGGGTGGGAACCGAAGAAGTAACCTTCTTCTCACAATTCCCACTTCAGGTAAGTAGCATAGTTTCCCTTTCAATAACAACTCATGATTCCCACTTCAGTCTGAGTGGCCAGGGATCATCGTCCCAGATCAGGCCTGTCACTACACATGCCCACTCCACACCCTGCGACAGCCTCAGTGCTGGGCGTTACACCCAGGCCCCCTCCACCCCAGACGCATCCCTGACACGCATCCTCCTTCCTCCTCCTTGGGCCTTGGCCCTTCACTCCTCCTTTGGGAAACACCATTGAGTCAAACCCTTGACCCTCGGTGTTGTTCCTCCTTCCAGCTCCCTTTGTCTGCTTTCAGAGTACCCTTGCTCCTTTTGATTCTGGACCCCTCCTTATATACAATGTACATAGTAACTTGTAGCCTCAGTCCAAAATCGACTTGATTCCCCCCCTAAGAGACTTTCCCTCTGCTAGATCCGAAATTAGGGACCCCCAGGACAACCAGCAATGGCACAGCGCTCTGCCTGAGTCGCTGAGGCTGAGGTCCTTCCATGCTAAGTCTCCAATTCCACTCCGGAATCGTCTGAATCCGCCATATCTAACAGATAGGAATGAGGATGGACTTGGAAACTTTGACATCGAGCCAGAAAGTGACAGTGATGACAGTCAGTCTGGAGCTGAGGATTGGAATGAGGATGTTGACATCACCTATTTATTTTGATACCCCACTAGCTGAGTGCTTGTCTAAAGCCAAAGATGTCCTTTCACATCTAATAAACAAGTGCAGTGCAATACTGTCTGTTATGCAGGGACCACAATCAATGGCACCCCAGCAGAATGCACCCAACGCTCTCATGCAGCCAAGCAAAGGGCTACTAAGAAAGGAATACAAGAGGCAATCAAAAAAACTGTGTCTGATGGGAAGAAACGGACCCTACATGACTTTTTCCACTGACACCATGTATCCGACTCCCATACCCCAATTCCCTGCAACCCAATTGCCATTAGCAACACCCACATGAGTAGTGATGACACTACACAATGTAATGATCAAATCCTTGGTGATGCTGATGGCCAGGCTCTGGGTGAGCCTCCACACTGTATGGATTCCATCAATCCTGAGTCAGATGCGACTTTTGTGTATCCAAACCTGCAGCGGCTTGATGTACCTGAAGTATGTGCATCAGAAACTGCAATGCCAAGTCCAACAGTGTGTGAGGAACCCCTTGCATGAACCCACCATGACCCCTGCCAGAAAGGTGGTGGCCATAAACATTTGAAGTTCGATGACTTAACGCAGATGCAACTGGAACAAATGCTCCAGTTGTTCCATGTGTACCGTTCTGACATGGGCTTGACCAAGGAGGTGGGCTGGATCCAAGCGTTGGAGTGGGTGGCAATCTCATGGGATCATGGGCCACAGTCATATGGGCCTAAGTTGTGGGAGTGGTGTCGTGCATTCATGGTCGATTTCAACACAATTCCGATGAACCCCTATGGGAAATGGAAGGAGTCTATTCTTGTGATGGACGAGGATATTAGACAGGAAATTGAGGCTCACCTGCATAGTCTCGGTCCATTCATCTCAGCAATGGATGTCGTTCAGTTCTTGAATACTCTGGAAATGTTTGAGCACTCAGGTTGGGATAAACCAATATCTGTCTGAACAGGTCAGTGCTGGCTAAAAAGAATGGGGTATCGCTGGCAGAGGGAGAAGAAAGGGCAGTATTCTGATGGCCATGAGCAAGAAGATGTGGTTCAATATCGGCAAGAGGTGTTTCTGCCTGCAATGAAAATTACAGGGAGTTGATGAGAAAGTGGGATGAAAATGGGGAAGAAGTAACTGAGCCGAATGGGTTTTGTCGTACTGTGGTCTGGTTCCATGATGAATCAGTCTTCTATGCTCACAACCATCAGAAGGTTCATTGGGTTCATGATTCCGAGACAGCAAAACCCTATGCAAAGGGTGAGGGTGCATCTGTCATGGTGGCCGACTTTGTCTCAGCCGATTATGGCTGGCTCAAAGGTGGTGATCATACAGCTCGGGTCCTGCTCAGACCGGGGAGTAATCGTGACAGATACTTCACAAGTGATGGTGTAATTGAACAAGCATCGAATGCAATGCGGATCTTGACAGAGCATTACCCCAATGACCATCATGTCTTGGTCTTCGATAATGCACATACAGTGCTCCAAAAAACCATTCCAATGTTTTTCACTTTTCACTTCATGAGCTTATAGTATCATGGCAGCACTTTCTAAAATTCCCCAAAAATCTTTAAACATGCATTAGTATCCCCTTCACAGATCTGCAAATTATGTAAGCAATATATTTATTTTTAGCGAAGTTATTTAATTTACAAGGGACCCATGTCATTGGAACGGTTTTTTGGAGTCAATTTTTGGGAGAAGAATATGGTATCAACTAATATTTGGTATAGCCACCCTTTTCCCTAAGCACTGCCTCGACCCTCCTAGGCATACTTTCAATCAAGTTCTGACAAACCCTTGGTTCTATATTATCCCACTCCTCCTGAAACCACTCCCGCAACTGATGAACACTATTTGGAGGTTCTTCATACTCTCCAAGCTTCTTCTTCACATGATTCCACAAATGTTCAATTGGATTGAGGTCTGGGGACTGAGCAGGCCATTTCATGACCCTGATATCATGGTGTTTGAACCAATTTTGGGCCTTCTTGCTGGTATGCTTGGGGTCATTGTTCTGCTGGAAGATGGCATGGGCTGGGGATTTGTGGTAATAGGAGAGTGTTCCTTGGAATTCATCATCCAGAATCTGGCAGTAGAGGTCTGCATCCATTCTCCCATCAATCTTGCATGCCATCCCAACCCCATCCCATGTCATACATCCCCACACCATAACAGATCCACCACCAAACTTCTTTGTCCCTTGCACCAGGCAGTCACTGAGAGGCTCACCCACCCTCTTCCACACCCATTTCCTCCCATCTGAGCCCAGGCGATTGACCTTGGTCTCATCTGACCACACCACTCTCTTCCAGTCCTCAAGAGTCCACTCCTTGTGACTGATTGCAAAGTCCATCCTCTCTCTCTTGTGTTTCTTGCTAAGCATAAGCCACTTCTTCTTCACCACTGCTTTCCAACCAGCCTTCTTCAGTCCCAGGCGGACTGTCTCAGGTGAGATGCTCTTGTTGGTGATGTTTCGAAGCATTCGAGTCACTTGGGAGGCATTGTCAGCCTTGCCAGAGTTGATAAGGCGGTAGGCATGGTGTATGTCAGTCTCTGAGAGCTTGGTTGGACAACCACCACTGGGCTTGGGAACATCAGGATGGTGTGCAGACCATAGCCGAGTGATAGTGGTGAGGCCACAGCCAGTAGCAGATGAGATCTGGCAAGCACTATGACCAGAATCAATGAGGGAAAGGACTTTGGCAATTTTTGAAGCAGACAAGGGACACATTTTGGATTTTGGGGGCATTATGCTGCAAGAATGTTGGGTATTTATGCTCCAGCAATGTTATTTTGTTTATTAGTGTGTACAGTAAACAATATCATGTGGCATGACATGTGATATTTTTATTTTTAGGATGTGCCAAAGGCACTCCAAAAAACCGTTCCAATGACATGGGTCCCTTGTAAATTAAATAACTTTACCAAAAATGAATACATTGCTTACATAATTTGCAGATCAGTGAAGGGGATACTAATGCATCTTAAATGATTTTTGGGGAATTTTAGAATGCACTTCCATGATACTATAAGCTCAAGAAGTGAAAAGTGAAAAACATTGGAACAGTTTTTTGGAGCACTGTACTCACTCCAAATGTGCTGAAAATGCCTTGTCAGCACTCAAAATGCCAAAGGGTCCTAAGCCATGGGGAGTATTGGTGAATGCATGTGACGAGAGTGGTGCAATCATATACAAGCCCAATGGAAAACCTCAAACCACAACTAAGCATATGGCAGATACAATATGGGATGGTCACATACAACACCTTTATTACCCCAATGACCACCCTGATTATCCAGGATATTTCAAGGGGATGGCCAAACTCTTAGAAGAACAAGGCTATGATGTCACTGGGCTCTGTGCTCAGTGTGACAGGTTCAAATGCAGTGGCATGGCAGCACAATGTTGCTGCCAAAATATCCTTTTTCAGTCCGCTGATTTCATTAATGTCAAGTCCCTACTTCAGACACACTGTGAAGCTGCTGGGTTTGGCATCCTATTTCTTCCAAAATTCCATTGCGAGCTTAATTTTATTGAGCAAGTGTGGGGGTATTCAAAGCATGTTTATCATGAGTTCCCACCTTCTTCAAGAGTCGAAGATGTCGAACTAAATTTACAGAAAGCACTGGAATCTGTATCAATCACATCAATGCACAAGTAAGGAAACCTTTTATTTTTTCATACTTTCCAGATAACATTAATTCTCAGGTTTTCAAATTGCTCATTGCGATACATGGATGGTTATCGCCAAGGGTTGAATGGTTGTGAGACTGCCTGGGCAGTAAAGAAATACAAAGGGCATTGTGGACTGCCACCTGAAGCAGTACATGAGGTTTATCAAGAATATTTTCCATGTGACCTTGCAATGACCAGAAATATTTGCCGCTCGTGACCCTGCACTGCCACATTCGGATAATTCCGGATAGTACCGGAATTTGAAAGTCATCTATCTTAGTTGAACTGCCTTCGGCTGGTTGCGAACCTGATAAGTGCAACTGCAAACTAAAAATGTGAGCATTACACTACCATACTATACATCAATTGAAGGATGGGGATTTTCAATTTCAGGAAGGGTGCTGCATAAGATACTTGTAGGCCAGGCATTCAAGACTGTCAGGGATCAGCAATGACCCTGGACCCTATGCCAGCTGCGCATATGCGCATGGGAAGTATGCCAGCAATTCCTGTCTACTCCGATTACCTAAGCCCCGGTAGCCCGGATCATCTCCAGCATTGTTCTGGAACATTCTATGATCATGTGATTCTATCGGCAATCTGTTTGGTTTCCTTATTGCCAGACTCTACATGTCTCTAAGATGGGGACACTCCTTTCCCCCGGCTTTAATCACAACTAGGTTATTGGAGCAACCTGCACAAGCACACGTGTCCCCACAATCAATTTTGATTCTCATTTTGAACAGTATTACAGACAGTATGCTACTGTCAGGGCAACCACACCTGACCATACAACCCTGGAACCACCTTCCCTGACCTCCCCCCACTTCCCTGATCCTCCCACCTTTACATACCTCTCACAACTACAGCCCGCATGTGAACCCATGGGAAAAATCATGTGGGTCAAGGCAAGCAACTTGCCTTAACCCATGTGACACCTTTTCTGCATTGCAGGAACATGCTCAGCTTCTACCCATAGTCACGTTATGAACTGTACAGTACATTTCCCTTTTATAGCAGCCAAGCAGGGAATAGGGAAACTTACCCTTCTTCTCAACTCAATCCCCGCTTAGTGAGTTTGAGGAGCTTGGGATAGGATCCAGCACCATGTCATATCTGTACATACCCGATCCCGATCCGACTCCCAGACCCCCATCTTACCCACCTCCGGAGTCCTACCCTATTTCCATCTGCTCTGATACTCACCTCAGACCGAACATCACTCCTCTCGCCACCCTCCTCCTCTTACTCCTCCTCTTACTCCTCCTCTTACTCCTCATGACACCACCCTTCCATCACTCTCCTACCCTACTTCCATCTGCTCCGATACTCACCTTCGGACCTGACACCTTTCCTCTCCTCCACTCCTCTCCCTGCTCCTCACTTCTCTCTCCTCCCTCTGACCCTCTTCCGCCAAACCTCCGGCAAGTTACAACCTTCCGCTGTTGTCCTGTACCCTGTACTTGGACACCGTTTGTACCTTCGCTCCAAGATTCTGTCATAGTTCCAACCTCAGACTTTGACTCCACCTCGGCTTAAGTCCATTGCATTGGTGACCTCATACTACATAAACACCATTGCCAACATTCCTCAGACTTTCAACCCCACCTCTGTAACCTCTGTAACCTCTGCAACCTCCAAGCTCCATGGATCATACTTGGCACTTTCGCCACTTGTAATGTATCTTTTGCACTTTCCCCTCATCCTTATTTGGACTGCTGCTTCTCTCCATTCTAGCCAGTTAGTCATCATCCCCACTTCACCTTGTCCTCCTGCCCCTCTGGGCTTTGCCCTCCCTATCTCCTTTCAGATGTACCACAGGTTCTGACCTATGACCTTCGGTACCACTCCACTTCCATCATCCCTTTGTTCCCGTTCAGACACCTTTGTTCCGATTCGGACCCCCTTTGTTTTCCTTGTGCTATCATCTCCCTATTATATACAGGCGCCTGTACATACTCATTTTGGACTTTCAGTCTAAAATCGACCTGAAATGCCCCCTAGAGACTTCCTGCTCGCTGCCTCTGAAATTAAGGACCAAATGGACAAACAGCAATGGCACAGCACTCCACATGAGTCACTGAGGCCAAGGTCCCTCCTTGCTAAGTCTCCGGTTCCCCTCTGGAATCATCTGCCCTTGCCCAGTTCTAACAACCTGGCTGCCTGGGACACCACAAGTGTCCAGCTCTGAGGTAGGGCCGCCCCCAGACAGAGGCTGGGCCCTGACAGCTACAGTGATTTTCAGTCAAGGACAACCCCTCAGCATCAGACCTACCCTGAATGAGGTCAGAGTGTGAAAGAGAAGGAGTGTCGCACTTTGAAAGGATTGAAATTCTCTGGATACAGCTTGTGCACTCAGATTGAATACATAGTTCAACGCTTGGGATGCATTCCTGCATTGGTGGGTGAGGTACTGATGAAAGAAGCTAGACAGGGAGGTAATGGTGGAAGGCGTGGAAGACATTTGGTGCCATGATGGCAACACCAACCCACACCATCCACACAGGGTGGATCGCCATCGAAAGTGGTTGCACATAGGGGACAATTGGGTGAATATTGGTTGTTGGAAAGTATCACACTGGCGAAATTGGGTTAGAGAGGGGATAATGTGGACTAAAAAGTGTGTACATTGATCTGGTGGAAAGAGCAGTATGATTTCTGGCCGTTTGACATCAAACTTCAGAATGAAGGGCTGGGGTCTCAATCGCCATTGCCATCGGAAAAGACTGCGAAAGGAGGATGTTACAAAGCGATTATGGTAAGTTTCTGAGGCTCAAAGACCGATTCCAAAGTCCGATTAGATCAATTGTGAGATAAGTGAGTGACTCAGATCTAAGAAGACATAATCTCTGTCCATTGAATAAAGGGCAGAAAGAAAGTGATGAATGAGTGAATAGAGTGGGAGGAACCAATTGATGTCTCTGTCAAAGCAGTGTGTCATATCCATACAATCCCGACCTCCACTCCGGGCTCCTGGAACTCCGAAACTGACTCCGGAGCCCTACTTCCCTTCCATCACCTTCTCCTTGCTGACTCCCAAGAGGTTATCCCACCTCCGGCTCTGACACCACCTTTGGTCCGACTCCAGAACATTCCTGGTCCGACCTCAACCTCAACACCTCCCAGACAAGCACACAACACCTATGCTCCCGACTCTGGACCTCCGCTCCGGAATCCCATTTGCATCTCCATCTCCAGAACTGTCTTAGCTCGGACCTCGGACCTTGACCCCACCTCCACTTATACCCATTGTATTGGTTAGCTCATTCCATTTAATTACGTTTGCCAATATTCCGGAGTTTAACTTCTGAGTTTGGACTTTCTGGACTAACTTTGGACCTTGCAACTATTGCATTGCTCCATTCAATTCCACTATTCTCCCTCATTCCTATTTGGGCTGCTGCTTCCTTTCTATTCAGTCAGCTGGCCATTCCCCACTCCATCCTCCTTCCATCCTCCTTGGGCCTTGGCCCTTCACTCCTCCTTTGGGAAACACCATTGAGTCAAACCCTTGACCCTCAGTGTTGTTCCTCCTTCCAGCTCCCTTTGTCTCCTTTCATCCTACCCTTGTCCCTTTTGATTCCAGACCCCTCCTTATATACAATGTACCTAGTAAATTGTAACCTCAGTCCAAAATCGACTTGATTTCCCCCCCAAGAGACTTCCCCTCTGCTAGATCCGAAATTAGGGACCCCTAGGACAACCAGCAATGGCACAGTGCTCCACCTGAGTCGCTGAGGCCAAGGTCCTTCATGCTAAGTCTCCGATTCCACTCCAGAGTTGTCTGAATCTGCCCAATCTAACACAGTGAGTCCGTTGTAGGAGAAATAATGGTCACCCTATGGAAACTCATTATGGAAATATATCAGATAAACCACGAAAAACCCCATACATCAAGTAGATATCAGAAAATAGAAGAACCTGAATTTTAATGAATTTTTACGAATTATTACGACTACATACAATAAATTGGAAGAAAGAAAATTAATAAAAATACTTTGAGCCTAGCACCAACAAGACGGAATGCTTGGGGGAATTTATAGCGAATATTGAACAAGGAACTAGGACAATTGAGCAAGATTTGACTATAAAACCAACCAGAGAACCTCCAGGAAACTACTTTCCCATGCCCACACACCTAGCCAAGGCTAGAAGTACCACGGAACAAGGATTCCTTAGGAACCAATGCAAAATTCAAAGTCGTGTTTATAATAGGAAATGTAGATGTCTCCCAAACGGACCCAATGAAAGTAATTACAGGGAAAACTACCCATAAATGACGGAGATATGACCGAAACTCTCGGAAAACGAGGACAACGTTTAAAAGGCAAGCACGAAGAACAAGCAGTAACGACCGAGACGAGCTTGATAGAGCATTGAAAAGGAAGGGATCCATTCTTAATCGACCCAAATTTTCATAATAAAAAGTTCACGCATCAATGAGATATTCATTAATGGGATGAGTGACATCAGAGTCACGGCTCAGGGAAAAGTCGATGGTCACGCAAGATCTATATTTAAAACACACAACGAAATTTACATGGAAATTATGATAAATTGGAAACTATAGTTATGCAAAGTTTCAGCCCAAACGGTCCAGCCGTTGTGAAGTTACACCAACAACGGGAATATAGAAATCCACATCATGCTTAAAGACATGTGAGGGTGGCGATGCGAAAGGAACCAGCTGTCAGAACTGAGATCTGTGCTTCGGCAACCAATTTCTGTCCAAAGGAAGATCCTGGTCAAAACAAAGCACAGAAAGTACAAAAACACCTTAGAACATGAGGGAAAAATCTGAAATAAATCATGGAAGCCCATATTGAGGATACAAACACCCGCGCATACAATAAATTCCAAACAATTAAACAGAAACGGTGCCCACATACGAACAAGTATGGGAACAATGCATGTGATTACCGAATGTGTGCACAAACTTTTGCTAACTCGACGAATACCAAGAAATAGAATACAACTTTAGTACCATTGGAAAGGTGGGAATAAATGAAAATTTATGATGCCGAGAACGTGAAAAACCATTCATAAATGAATGAGATACAAGGACATGAAGTTAGAAACCTGAAAACGCATGGGAAGACAGCTTCTAGAGGTCCGGAGCCCCAAATAAAATACATAAAAATATGATATCTTCGAGGACGACCTATTATAACAACGAACAATACATCTGAAGGACTAGGATGCAATAATACAAAGGGGAATCAGGGAGATGGATGAAATCCACAAAAACCACTAAACTATGATGGACCATGGTGGGAATTTCAGGGAACGATATACTAATGAAGCAGAGAGCTATAACACATTCGTTTGAACAATTCTTGACTACTAGCAACTTTTTCTTTCAGTTCTAAACCTGAATAATTCACTCATTTATCATTTCAAGTCTCATTTCAACTAAATGTTACTGGATAAAAATAGAATAAATCAGCTGAAGGTCTCAGCGCAGCCATACGCATAGTAATGCGAAGTTTGAATTCAGAATGACCAAGTCATAGCAAACTTAATGGTAAATAAGGGGAATTTGAAATAGAAAACTGCGACAAATGCAGCACAGTCAAGTTCTAATTGAACCATTAAAATAACTTAGGTGAGGAAGGATAATAAGGATTCTAGGCGCAGTCTGACTGCAGTAGAGCCACAGTTCAGCACAGCTGAGCGCAGTAGAACTATAGCGTGAAAAATTCATTTTTATTCAGTTTGAGGAAAATACACTTTAAATAAATCCTGTAAATACGAGGTAGAGCATGAAAAAGGAAGGCAACCCAAGGAGTATAAAAGGGAAACCCTTTCTGCGACTTTTCGCCCCCCTTAGAGAAGTAAGAAAATAGAGTATTATTTTTCTCAAGCATTTCTGGTTATCACTCCAGCACAAAAAAGTGATATACAGTTAAGATTGCCACTGTAGTAAAAGGCAGCAATTAGGGAGAGGAATATTAAGTAAATATTTCAACAGGACAGCTGGTTAACACTCCAGATTTCAAAAGTGTAAACACAAAACAGTTATTTTGCTACTGTTAAAACAAGCAATAAAAATAAGACAAAAATGAGGCAAGGTCAAGGGACAACTTCAGATACAATCTAAACCCATTAACTGAGTAGAATCTTTGAAAATTCACCAAGTAAAAGATTTAATTCAAGTTAAAATCCAAATTAAATGATCCTACACAGAATTACACCCAGACAAATTGAGAAATTACAATAGAGGAACAGCTCCGCAGGGCTTTGTTTATCTGTAAGTCAATTCTCAGAAACTTTTAGACTAACCCATAAAATAGAATTAGCCAAAACACTCGGATTGGTACTATAATTACAACAAATATTACTAGTACACTTCCCCATCCTAACTAAAGAACCAGGGAACAGCTTGGTGGTGGTCTCGTTTGAACCTCCCAACTGACCTTCCTTCATTCTCTCCTTCACCGTGGAACCCTCTGCTGTCCAGAAACACCAAGAATGGTTACAGTGTGTATGTAAGGAAGGGAGGCTGCTTATGCCCCTCCTAACTCTTTTACTTTGCCTTACTCTTGTTATCACTTGTAACATAGTCTATTATAATCAGTTTGTAACTTCATGCAACAACGCTACATTATTGTATATACTCGGAGACCCTGCAAGCCACATAGGCTGCATGTGCTCTTCCCCCCCATGTATATAAACCTGGCATGTGGGCAAGTCAAGGCTTTACAGCCTTTACTCCCCCATTGATTATACAGCCTATTATAGCATATCTCTGATGGACTGGGAGTGTGAGGCAATACTCACAACCACTATCATCGTATCATCTTACACTTTTTTATGCTTGGTGGGTTGAATATCAACAACCCCTGCATTAACCAAAGCTTCCATTTGATTGATGTTGTGAAGTGCGCCGATCAGCTCATCAGAACCAGCTGTCGGAGTCCTCATGGCACCCAAGAGAGCTCCAGGTTCTCCCTCTGCAAAGAGGATGAGATCGAATGCATGTAATGTCACGCAGACAGTGGATAGCGCTGAGGGTGCTAGAAGCACCTTCTCTTCCTGAAAAGGACCCTCCTGATGTGCCACTAGAGCCGAATAGGCCTCCCAACGCTCAAATCCCCGACCCTGTTCTCGATCCTACTAGGTCAGGTGAGGAGATGCCAATACCCAGTGATGGCCTCGACAAGTCTGTCGAGATCGTCGACACTGTTGGTGATCAAGCATCGACTCAACCTCAAGAGCTGGTCAACAACCAGCTCAAAGAAATCATGCACACGTTGATGAGCCTAGTGGCTCGAACCAACACAACAGATGATAGGCTTGATCGCCTATACACGCAAGTAGGGATCGCTCTAGCGCATCTCATGAAGAACAATGAGGACCTCAAAGAGGTAAAGGTGGGACTTATTCATCCCAACCTAGAGTTGGTACAACACCAACCCCCAATTAATACGCCTCAACTTGGGGCACCTAGTGCATTCTCGCTTGAGCACATTGTTGCTCAAGAACAGGAACCAAACCATCAGGGAAACCAGATGGATGAAGACAACATAGTTGTAGTCAACAATGACTACATACAAACTACTAAGTTCGTCCCTGTGCCAGGACACCCAAGTGTGAGGATGACGACAATCATCCCTCGCCATGAAGAGTCTGAACCGGGAAACACAACGAACTCATCACCCAAGAGGATCCCTTCCCATCTGAAGGGGAAAGCCATTGACTGGGGCCCCACAGGCCCTCCTTTCTCCCTGAGGCAAACTCAAATGTCGCCTAGGTCACCCCCTAATAATGAGGAGGAGCCTGCCATCCTTATTAGTTCGACAGATGAAGGTGACGTTGATCAAGACATTCCTCAGTCCCGGACCCTTAGACATGGGTCCGGACGAGCCCTCATTATTAACAGATAAGGTGAGATAAAGAGGAAACAAAGGACTATCTTTGCTCCTCGCGCCTGTAGTGAAATGTCAATCGAATATGGAATGCAGATAGATGGCGATGCCGACTATGTGCACAAACCAGAAGGATTGGACGCCCATGCATGGGAAATCAAATGTAGGCTTAATTCCTACAGCCGATTCACTGTGCCAGACCCACGCAATGGGTTCTATGGAATGCTGGGCCAGGATAGGCCCAGTAGAGGTGATGGGCCAAATAATCTCTTCAGAGCACTGAGGCAGAATGCCTCGACTCCTCAGCCAACAATATGCACACTCCAAGATCCAATTGGAGGGGCAACACACCCCATCATCATATCACCAGTGAAGAAGGAAAGAGAGCCTAGCTCCCAAGTCCCTAGGACCATGGGGTCTGCCCTCCCTCGAGTGGCGAGCTTGGCTGTTCCTCCCGATGGATTTGTCAAATCCACACTAAGATCCTATTTGCGGGATCCGAATAGTTTAGTGCCTGGTGACACAGAAGGGTTCATGGAGGAGTTAGTTCATCGTATCGAGAACCTAGTTAAGATGCGGATCTTGACTCCCCTACCACCCGATGTTAAAACAGAGTTACTTAAAAAGAACTCTGTCCCATTCCCCACAACCTTATGGTCTGGGGAAAACAATCTCGAGAAATTCGAGAGTTGGCTCATGGAACTCACTTCCGGGATTTCAGGAAATGGGTGGAAGGGCAAGAGTTATAATGAGCTCCATGTAGATGCTTGTCAGGGACAGCTCCAAAAGCGGCGAGGTCCCGGCATGAGGGAGTCGATGGGACAGATGTCAGCTATGCATAGCAGCAGTCCCATTGCGGGGTGAGCATCCCTGACCACTTAGTCTGAAGTGGGAAGTTGTGTTATCATTAAAGGGGAGAAGCTACAGTACTTACCTGAAGTGGGAAGTTGAGAAGAAGGCTGCTTCTTCTGTTCCCACCCCAGGCACTATTATATACATGCGGTTGGGGTCACATGGGAGGAGCCACGTCATCTCCGCACACAGCCACACTTCCCTGGGTATCTCCGTGGGAGATCCCAGAGGTGTGCCACTCTGTGAGCAGGAATGCGCATGGTGGGCGTGGCAATCGGGGGAGTGGGGTTAGGTGTGCAGTGAAAGGGAAGTCAACTGTGGAATGGAAATAGAAAGAAAGAAGAAATGGGAAAAGGAGAAATGGGGAGTGATAGCAGGGGGAGCGGAGTAGTGCAGGGTCAGGTGGGGTGTGCCCTGACAATGCTCTATCCCATGCCTTAGATGGCAACCCCAAACAGATCGTGCTTTATGACATGAAGCAAGGATTCGAGAGTGGGTTAGTCCCCACTTTTATGCAGCTTCTCAAGAAGCTAATGCTCACTTATGTGAAAAGATCGGTGGCAGTACCTGCCACCAAGCTTTTCAAAACACTTTCCTATGATTCCTCGAAGGGAATCAAGCACTTTTACATGCAACTTCTCCATGCATTGGAGAAGATGATTACTCGCCCAGATCAGGCGAGCTTCAATGAGCGTTTCATAAATGCCCTCCCTTATAATATAGAGGAACATAATGCAATGGACTCAATGCACGCTACCAATGCATATAAAGGAGGGCTCACCCCCTCCAAATTTTCAAACACTCACTCAACTACCAAGCCAAGTGGATCAAGTAACTTGCTACCGACTACGAAGGAGTGTCAGGGGCTACTTCTAAAGTGACACCCATGAAGAGTCACTCTAAATTCTCTTCTTACATGGATAGTAAGAAGTCTAATATGAGTGTGGTGAAGCCTTTGACAGGATTGTCGCACACAAAGGGGGTTACTCATACCACCCCTACAACACACAACCGGTATTCAGTGAACACCGGCAATACTACGAATACACAACATTGCCCTTCAAAGGACTCGAAGGGCAATTCCCTTTGCTTCAAATGTGGCAAAATCAGGTACTCATTCGAGTGCCTGAATCATCCTGCCTGGCCGAAATTGTATGCCTTAGGTGTTGACAACGAGACAGCAGAGCCTGCCCCTGAGTCCACTAGCCAGGACAACGATGAGGAAGAACAACCAGATAATTCTGCAGATGCTCTAGCTGTCCAAGATGATGAAGAGGAGGATCACTTCATCGAGGACCTGTCAGAGACCGGGTCGAGACAAAGAGTGTCTCCGTGATGGAGGGCTTCGGCCTCAGCTGTTATGGAAATAGGAATTTCCCATTTTAGACCCTTATGGGTTCTGTATCACGTGATTTGTATAGTAATAGAGTTTATCCAATCAATAATCAACGAAAACCCGCTGCCACACTACCTGTTAAACAACATGTTAAATCATCTGTGAAACCACCTGTAAACTCTTATGTCCAACCCCCTTACCTATTCCTGCGCCAGAACGGACGAAAATGGGCGCCTCCGGCCCCATTTTTGTAACATCAGTGACTTATGCCAGGAGCGCTGTGCCTAGTAAACACATCCATGCCCTAACTTACTAACTGGCCACCAGAACTGAAGAGGGTAAACTCTAGTCGATTTTTATTACTGGAGTGTAACCTATGTACAAGTTAAGTATATATAGTTACAGCAAGGGCGGGTCCGCAAATGGCGGAGCCGAGCGGAGCGGAGCTAACGGGGTTTAGCTGATTGAATATTACCGACAAGTCGGGTTACGGGGTTAGCGGAAAGGCAGGCAATAACCCAGAAACAGAAAGGAGGGATAGGCCCGAAGGTGGGCTTTGCAGGGCAAGCGAGTGTATTGTCCAGCAGAGGTGGGAGTGCGCTAGCGGACGTCGGAGCTGTCCAGAAGCCTTTGGGGCTCCATACTTAGGGAGGCATAGGTAATAAATTGAAAGGAGGGGGTGGTGACCATCGAGGGGTACCGAGGGGATTGCGGAATATGGGAGCTCCAAGGTTAGTGAGGAAGGAGCGGAAGTAGACCAGAGGAATCAGAGGGATCGGAAGTCGATGGCCAGGGATGGATATGACAGGACCCTTATGAGTCCGTTGACCAAAACAATGAGCTGGAAAGTGAACCCGAAGACAAAATCGTCTTGGGGTATATAGGTCTTCAGGGCATGGGACTTATTGACCCATCTGAGGACAATTATGCCCTCAAACTTGCCTCGGCTCAGAGGGCCAAGAAGCTTCTATCTGAGGAGCAAATTGTCACAGGTCTCATCAATGAACCTATTCAATATTATAGGACAGAGGGTGAACTGCCCCCTCGAAAACCGGGGACTGAAGCCATTCCGGCTAAAATCACTAAGAAAACCCTGCCCATGTTTGATGCGAAATTCAGGCTTTCGCAGGAGGCGAGTAAATACCCTACAGATCAAAGTGCTGACTTACGTTGCACCCTAACTGGTCTCATTGAAATAAACGGGATGAAAGTGTTTACACTGTTTGACAGTGGTGCGGAGATGGACACACTGTCCCCTGACTTTGTCAGGGCATGTCACATCCCACTATTGGAACTCCCTAACCTGCTCATTTTACAAATGGGTACGAAAGGGAGTAGGTCCTGTATATATTATGGGACAAACATCAACCTGAATGTTATAGGTCACAAGAGCAAGCATTATTTCGATGTCATGAACATCGAAAGGTATGATGCTATTTTGGGTGCTCCTTGGTTGAACACCTGTAAAGCCTTGCTGGATTTCAGCAGGCACCTGATCCACATCCATGGTGGACAACTTGCAACCTTTGACGTTCCCACAGAACGTTCATTCATCTCGACTGGTCAACAAGCACATCGACAAAATATCGGCCTCACAAAGAGGTCATTGCCTGCTAACAGTTGAACGACTGTCACGCCAAGCATGCAAAAGGTGTGACTCGGTATGGCAGAGGAGACTCCACTACCCAATCACTCCTATAGGGAGGAGCCTTCACCCCATAGTGTGCTGTTTACTATGGGGGGTTCGTTGGATGTCCCTGTCGTATTTCCTGGCAGATGGCCTGGCCCAGAGTCAGGCAAATTGCCAGATTGTTCTCATTTAGAAAATCGTCTGATGACAGATGATGGATTTAAGGCCCTCCACGAATGGTGGAGGATTCAATTTAATGACGTCATGGTGCCAGCGCCCAAAGTCTTACCCCCTTTTAGGGAGGTAAATCATAGGATCAATCTTATTGATCTGAATAGAAGATATCATGAATATCATGAACGGCACACTGTCATATCCATGCATATCCGATCCCGACCTGACTCCCGGACCTCCTTCCTTCACCACCTCCGGAGTCCTACCCTACTGCTGTCCGTTCCGATATTCACCTTCGGTCCTGACACCACACCTCCTCTCACCCCCCCATGCCACCTCCACTCCTCCCTCCCTCTCCTGCCCTATCTCCGTCTGCTCCGACACTCACCTCGGACCAAACACCACTCCTCTCGCCACCCTCCTACTACTCCTCCTCCCACTCCTCCACTTCCTCCCCACAACACCTCCACCCTTCCATCACCCTCCTACTCTCCTCCCATCCGCTCCGATACTCACCTTCGGACCTGACACCTTTCCTCTCCTCCACACCTTACCTCCTTCCTCCTTCCTCTCTCTTCCCTCTGGCCCTCTTCCGTCGACCCCCTGCCAAGTTACGACCTTCTGCCGCTGTCCCGTACTTCGTACTCGAACACCACTTGTACCTTTGCTCCGAGCCTCCATCATAGCTCCTACCTCGGACTTTGACTCCACCTCGGCCTTAGTCCATTGCATTGGTGACCTCATACTACGTAAACACCATTGCCAATATCCCTTGGACTTTCAACCCTGCCTCCGCAACTCCAAGCTCCACGGATCACCTTCAGCACTTTCGCCACTTGTAATGTATCTCTCACGTTTTCCCCCCATCCCTATTTGGACTGCTGCTTCTTCCCATTCTAGCCAGTTAGTCATCATCCTCACTTCCCCTCATCCTCCTGCCCCTCTGGGCCTTGCCCTCCTTACCTCCTTTCGGATGTACCACAGGTTCTGCCTTATGACCTTCGGTACCGCTCCACTTCGGTCTTCCCTTTGTTCCCGTTCGGACACCTTCGTTCCGATTCGGATCCCCTTTGTTTCCTTGTGCTTTCACCCTCTCATTATATATATCGGCGCCTGTACATACTTGTTTTAGGCCTTAGTCTAAAATTGACCTGAAATGCCCCCTAGAGACTTCCTGCTTGCCCCCTATGAAATTAAGGACCAAATGGACAAACAGCAATGGCACAGCGCTCCGCTTGAGTCGCTGAGGCCAAGGTCCCTCCTTGCTAAGTCTCTGGTTCCCCTCCTGACTCGTCCGCCCTTGCCCAGTTCTAACACACACTATGTGCCCACAATCTCGAGAAAAGCAACTTCGAGAAAAAGCTGAGTGCTATGAATGCACTGGTTGGTGGGTTAGATGCCCCACTGTGATGGCATGCCCTTTGCTGTGCTTGGCAAAGAAAGACAGTTCTTTGAGAACCGTCATTGATGCAAGGAATCATAATGCTAACACGATTCTCGATGTAACTCCCATGCCAGATATGAGGTCTATCATGGATAGCCTAGCTAGAAACATATATCGATCAAAGATCGATATGACTGATGCTTATGAGCAAATTTGGGTGGAACTCGACTGTGTTCCACAAACCGCCTTTGCGACTCCATGGGGGATGTACATGTCAAACATACTTCAACAAGGGGACTGTAATGACCCCTCAATGTTCCAGCAAACCATGTCATGGGTCCTCCGAAATTGCATCAGTTGGTCTGTTCATGCCTGGTTCGATGATATATTCACAGGAACTGATTCAGTTGCTGAGCACAACAAAAAATTGCTCTGGGTCTATACTGTCAGGGCACACCCGCCTGACCCGGCCCCCTGCTACCCACTCCTTCCCTACTTCCTCCTCCCTTTTCTCTTCCTCTCTTTCTTTCTCCTTTCTCTTTCCTTTCTTTCCTTACTTATTACATGGACGACTTCCCTCCTATCAGTGTACCATTGGCCCAGCTGCAGTACAACGCACCCAGACCCGCTGGGCAGCCTCCTGCACACTGGGTGCTCCTGGGACCTCTTGTGGAGATACCCGGACGGACGTGGCTGTGTGCGTAGATGATGTGGCCTTAACTACATGTATATAAACACAGCCTAAGTGGGAACTGAGAAGCAACCTTCTTCTCACACTTCCCACTTTAGCCTAAGTGGCCAGGGACCCTTGTCTGCTTCAGGCCCATTGTTACGCACACCTGTGTCACACCCTACCAGGCCCTCAGCCCCGGGCGATATACCCGGATGCTCTTGACCCTGGGTCGGTCCCTGACATATACCCAATTAAAAGAGGAACATGTTAGAACAGGGCAGAAACAGACGACTCCGGAGTGGAATCGGAGACTTAGCGTGGAGGGACCTTGGCCTCAGCGACTCAAGCGGAGCACTGTGCCATTGCTGTTTGTCCATTTGGTCCTTAATTTCACAGTAGGTGAGCAGGAAGTCTCTAGGGGGCATTTCAGGTCGATTTCGGACTAAACCAAAATGAGTATGTACAAGCGCCGATATATATAATGGAAGGGGCAAAAGCACAAGGAGAACAAAGGGTAACCGAATCGGAATGAAGGCATCCGAACGGGAACAAAGGGTAGAAGGAGCGGAGCGGTACCGAAGGTCATAAGACAGGACCTGTGATACGTCTGAAAGGAGGTAGGGAGGGCGAGGCCCAGAGGGGCAGGAGGATGAGGGGAAGTGGGGATGATGACTAACTGGCTAGAATAGGAAGAAGCAGTAGTCCAAATAGGGATGAAGGGAAAATGTGAGAAATACATTACAGGCGGCGAGAGTGCTGAAGGCGATCCGCGAAGCTGGGGGGTTGCGGAGCTTACGGAGGCGGGGTTGAAAGTCCGAGGAATATTGGCAATGGTGTTTACGTAGTATGAGGTCACCAATGCAATGGACTAAGACCGAGGTGGAGTCAAAGTCTGAGGTAGGGACTATGACGGGGGCTCGGAGTAAGGTACGAGCGGTGTCCGAGTGCAAAGTACGGAACAGTGGTGGAAGGTTGTAACTTGGCGGAAGGGTGGCAGAGGAGTAAGAGAGGGAGGAGAGAGGGGAAAGGTAAGGGAGAAGGAGTGGCGGAAAGGAGAGTAGTCAGGTCCGAAGGTGAGTAACGGAGCGGACGGGGGAAGTGTAGGGGGATGACGGGAGGGTGGAGGTGTTGTGAAGGGGGAGCAGAGTAGTAGGAGGGTAGCGAGAGGGGCGGTGTTCGGTCCGAGATGAGTATCGGAGCGGATGGAGATAGGGTCGGAGAGGTAAGGAGGAGGTGTGTTGCCAGGACTGAAGGTGAGTATCGGAACGGCAGCGGTAGGTTGTGACTCCGGAGGTGAAGAGGGTGGAGGTCCGGAAGTTGGGTCGGGGTCGGGTATGCACGGATATGACAGAACAACTGTTTATTAGTCATAAAAAATTCGAACCATTTGTGCCGGTTCTGGACATTTTAGGGTGTAAGGTCGATGGCCATGGAGTCCATGCAGACTTGTCAGGGACAGTGCAGGAGAGGTGGGGGTAGCGGTGTAGCCCCCAGCGCTAGCGGCTTGGGCGGCAGTGGGGTAACAGGAATGTATAGCGAATGGCCCTCACTCAGGCTCACATCCCTGTCTGGCTTCTTAGGCTGAAGCAGTAGTGATTGTTATTAGAATGGAAGGCTAAACTAAACTAAACTAAGCTGGAGTAAGATACTTGCCTGAAGCAGTAGTGAGAAGAAGGCTGCTTCTTCAGTTCTGCTTCGGCTCAGTTTATATACAGGCAGGAACGGGTCACGTGGGGGGTGCCACATCAGCCCAGGTGGAGCCAGGGTATCGCAGATGGCTCCGCAGGCGATCCCAAGTGTCAGAGGGGAGAAGTACAAATGAGGATGTGCTGTAGGAGGGCACAGCAAGTACCACACAAACAAGGCCAGAAACACGTTTTTCGCGGCTCCAACGAGCACCCTCAAGCCTTCGACACATTCCCAATGCCCACGGCACATTTCCACATTTTTTCCAATTTTTTCCGTGCTTTTTCTCAAGACTCATATTGCCACTTCCCCAAATTCACGGTTATCCACCATTTTCCCCATATCTCCCCCAAATCTCTACCAATTCACACGATTTTGAGCTCGATGGACAGCGACGAATCAGGAGAAGAGGGTGGAATAACAGGACGGGAGTTAGGATGACGGATATGCGGTGGAGAAGCGATATTGATGGTTGATATTGACCTTATAGGCCTCAATTATTGATTTTATTGTTACCTTGTGGACATTTTTTTTGCCTTATTGTTTCTTAGCCGAGTTCTCAACATTCTTCCTGTTTCCATTGCCACCATCCATCGGCTATTTTCCTTGTTTTTTTGTTCTGATTTCTCTTTTTTTCTATATATACACCCAGTTTGCATTGTACTTACAGTTGTTGGACCTGTTAGAACTAGCAGATTCGGACGACTCCGGAGTGGAATCAGAGACTTAGCGTGGAAGGACCTCGGCCTCAGCGACTCAGGCGGAGCGCTGTGCCATTGCTGGTTGTCCTAGGGGTCCCTAATTTCGGATCTAGCAGAGGGAAAGTCTCTTGGTGTCATATCCATACAATCCCGACCTCCGCTCCGGGCTCCCGGAACTCCGAACCTGACTTCCGGAGTCCTACTTCCCTTCCATCACCTTCTCCTTGCCAACTCCCAAGAGGTTATCCCACCTCCGGCTCCAACACCACCTTCGGTCCGACTCCGGAACATTCCGGGTCCGACCCCAACCTTGACACCTTCCAGACGAGTACGCAACACCTATGCTCCTGACTCCAGACCTCCACTCTGGAATCCTGTTTGCATCTCTGTCTCCGGAACCTCCCATCTTAGCTCTGACCTCAGACTTTGACCCCACCTCCGCTTATACCCATTGTATTGGTTAGCTCATTCCATTTAATTACCTTTGCCAATATTCCGGAGTTTAACCTCCGAGTTCGGACTTTCCGGACTTACTCCGGACCTTGCAACTATTGCATTGTCCATTTCAATTCCACTATTCTCCCTCATTCCTATTTGGGCTGCTGCTTCCTTCTATTCAGTCAGCTAGCCATTCCTGACTCCCATCCTCCTTCCTTCCTCCTTGGGCCTTGGCCCTTCATTCCTCCTTTGGGAGACACCATTGAGTCAAACACTTGACCCTTGGTGTTGTTCCTCTTTCCATCTCCCTTTGTCTCCTTTCGTCCTACCCTTGTTCCTTTTGATTCCGGCCCCCTCCTTATATACAATGTACCTAGTAACTTGTAACCTCAGTCCGAAATCGGCTTGAATTCCCCCAAGAGACTTTCCCTCTGCTAGATCCGAAATTAGGGACCCCCAGGACAACCAGCAATGGCACAGCGCTCCACCTGAGTCGCTGAGGCCAAGGTCCTTCCATGCTAAGTCTCCGATTCTGCTCCGGAGTCGTCCAAATCTGCAAGTTCTAACACTTGGGGGGAATTCAGGTCGATTTCGGACTGAGGTTACAAGTTACTAGGTACATTGTATATAAGGAGGGGTCCGGAATCAAAAGGAACAAGGGTAAGACGAAAGGAGACAAAGGGAGATGGAAAGAGGAACAACACCGAGGGTCAAGTGTTTGACTCAATGGTGTTTCCCAAAGGAGGAATGAAGGGCCAAGGCCCAAGGAGGAAGGAAGGAGGATGGGAGTCGGGAATGGCTAGCTGACTGAATAGAAGGAAGCAGCAGCCCAAATAGGAATGAGGGAGAATAGTGGAATTGAAATGGACAATGCAATAGTTGCAAGGTCCGGAGTAAGTCCGGAAAGTCCGAACTCAGAGGTTAAACTCCAGAATATTGGCAAACGTAATTAAATGGAATGAGCTAACCAATACAATGGGTATAAGCGGAGGTGGGGTCAAAGTCCGAGGTCGGAGCTAAGACTGGAGGTTCCGGAGATGGAGACGCAAACAGGATTCCGGAGCGGAGGTCCGGAGTCGGGAACATAGGTGTTGCATGCTCATCTGGAAGGTGTCAAGGATGAGGTCGGACCCGGAATGTTCCGGAGTTGGACCAAAGGTGGTGTTGGAGCCGGAGATGGGATAACCTCTTGGAAGTTGGCAAAGAGGAGGTGGCAGAAGGGAAGCAGGACTCTGGAAGTCAGGTTCGGAGTTCCGGGAGCCCGGAATGGAGGTCGGGATTGTATGGATATAACAGGACCCCTCTTCTGTGCTACAAAGAATGTGGTGTCGAGCGATCCCTCCATACATTAAAGAAGCCTCCTGACGACTGTCCAAGAAGGACCAGGAGTGAGTACATGATTAGTGAGATTTATTGATTGATTGTCTAGCATCTGGACCATGTGTCATATCCATACAATCCTGACCTCCGCTCCGGGCTCCTGGAACTCCGAACTCCGACTTCCGGAGCCCTACTTCCCTTCCATCACTTTCTCCTTGCCGACTCCCAAGAGGTTATCCCACCTCCGGCTCGGACACCACCTTCGGTCCGACTCTGGAACATTCCGGGTCCGACCCCAACCTTGACACCTTCCAGACGAGTACGCAACACCTATGCTCCTGACTCCAGACCTCCACTCTGGAATCCTGTTTGCATCTCTGTCTCCGGAACCTCCCATCTTAGCTCTGACCTCAGACTTTGACCCCACCTCCACTTATACCCATTGTATTGGTTAGCTCATTCCATTTAATTACCTTTGCCAATATTCCGGAGTTTAACCTCCGAGTTCGGACTTTCCGGACTTACTCCGGACCTTGCAACTATTGCATTGTCCATTTCAATTCCGCTATTCTCCCTCATTCCTATTTGGGCTGCTGCTTCCTTCTATTCAGTCAGCTAGCCATTCCCGACTCCCATCCTCCTTCCTTCCTCCTTGGGCCTTGGCCCTTCATTCCTCCTTTGGGAAACACCATTGAGTCAAACACTTGACCCTCGGTGTTGTTCCTCTTTCCATCTCCCTTTGTCTCCTTTCATCCTACCCTTGTTCCTTTTGATTCCGGACCCCTCCTTATATACAATGTACCCAGTAACTTGTAACCTCAGTCCGAAATCGACTTGAATTCCCCCAAGAGACTTTCCCTCTGCTAGATCCGAAATTAGGGACCCCCAGGACAACCAGCAATGGCACAGTGCTCCACCTGAGTCGCTGAGGCCGAGGTCCTTCCATGCTAAGTCTCCGATTCCACTCCGGAGTCATCCGAATCCGCTCATTCTAACACCATGGCACAGTATCGGCACTGTCGCCACCCATCCTTTCCCTTCCTTCCGACCCAATTCAGACTCTACCCCCAGGTCCCTACTCTCTTGCCTGGGCAGCACTTTTGCCTGGTTACAGCACGACATATCCGGCAGCGCAGTACCCACATGGAGTACTCGGTGCCAGATGCGTGCATGCTACATGGGTAAGGGGAGAGGTTGTCCATATAAAGAAAGAAAGGAAAGAAGAGAGGGGAAGAAGGAAGACAAAGGACAAAATGAAAGAGGGAGGAGGAGGAAAGAGGGGCAATGGGAGGGCGTGGGGTGGCATGCCCTGACAGGACTCTGACAAGATGGCAAAGCTGCGCCTTTGGTGTGAGCCTCAAGACCATAGGGAAGTTTTGCACTTCCTAGGTCTCATCGAATACCTCGCCCATTTCATGCCTAATGTCAGTGCATATACTGGTCCTTTGCAGACCATATGCACCAACTACCTTCCTTTCTTCTGGATGCCACTGCACCAGAAGCGTTTCAATGAGATTAAAAATCTCGCATGTAAGATGCCAATTCTCAAGCCCATTATATGGGACGTCCCCAATAGCCTCTCTGAGGAAGAGAGGGGAGAGCTCCGAGTCTGGGTCATTACAGACGCCTGCCCAGCGGGCATTGGTGCAATCTTAGCCCAAGGTGCGAACTGGGAATCCTTGTGCCCAGCTGCATTTATGTCAAAGAAGTTTACTTTGACCCAGCATTTGTACTTTGCATATGAACTTGAAGCTTTGGTGTCATATCCCAGATCTTCTGCCTCCTTCCATCCTATCACTACACGACTCCTACAACCTCCACCAGCCCTCCCAATCCCTCTGCTGCCTCTGGTCAACGCCAACGGCCCTAGGACTACCTCCTCCTCCGACTCTCTCCCGCTCTGTCTCCCATCTATGTCCACATCACCTCCAGACCTCCACCACCATACCTCCACCTCCTCGGACCCCTTGTTTGAAGAAGATGTACCTGCTCGTTGTTGATAAATCTCAACTTGCCTATCCACCCTCCTTCCTACCTCTGGTCTCCACACCTCCGGTACTGTTAGAACTGGGTGAGGGCAGACGATTCCGGAGGGGAACCAGAGACTTAGCAAGGAGGGACCTTGGCCTCAGTGACTCAAGCGGAGCGCTGTGCCATTGCTGTTTGTCCATTTGGTCCTTAATTTCATAGGAGGCGAGCAGGAAGTCTCTAGGGGGCATTTCAGGTCGATTTTAGACTAAGGACTAAAACGAGTATGTACAAGTGCCGATATATATAATGGAGAGGGCGAAAGCACAAGGAAACAAAGGGGATCCGAATCGGAACGAAGGCATCCGAACGGGAACAAAGGGAGACAGAAGTGGAGCGGTACCGAAGGTCATAAGGCAGAACCTGTGGTACGTCCAAAAGGAGGTAAGGAGGGCAAGGCCCAGAGGGGCAGGAGGATGAGGGGAAGTGGGGATGATGACTAACTGGCTAGAATGGGAAGAAGCAGCAGTCCAAATAGGGATGAGGGGAAAACGCAAGAGATACATTACAAGCGGCAAAAGAGCTGAAGATGATCTGTGGAGCTCGGAGCTTACGGAGCTTACGGAGGTGGGGTTGAAAGTCCGAGGAATATTGGCAATGGTGTTTACGTAGTATGAGGTCACCAATGCAATGGACTAAGGCCGAGGTGGAGTCAAAGTCCGAGGTAGGAGCTATGATGGAGGCTCGGAGCAAAGGTACGAGCGGTGTCCGAGTACAAAGTACGGGACAGCGGCGGAAGGTCGTAACTTGGCGGGGGATTGATGGAAGAGGGCCACAGGGAAGAGAGAGGAAGGAGGAAGGAGGAAAGGTGTGGAGGAGAGGAAAGGTGTCAGGTCCAAAGGTGAGTATTGGAGCGGACGGGAGAAGAGTAGGAGGGTGACGGAAGGGTGGAGGTGTTGTGGGGAGGAAGCGGAGGAGTGGGAGGAGGAGTAGTAGGAGGGTGGCAAGAGGGGTGGTGTTCAGTCCGAGGTGGGTATCGGAGTGGACGGTGAAGGAGAGAACGAAGGAAGGTCAGTTGGGAGGTTCAAACGAGACCACCACCAAGCTGTTCCCTGGTTCTTTAGTTAGGATGGGGAAGTGTACTAGTGTTATTTATTGTAAATAAAGTACCAATCCGAGTGTTTTGGCTAATTCTATTTTTATGGGTTAGTTTTAAAGTTCCTGGGAATTGACTTACAGATAAACCGAGCCCTGCGGAGCTGTTTCTTTATTGAAATTTATTAATTTGTCTAGGTGTAATTCTGTGTAGCGTTGTTTAATTTGGATTTAAACTTGAATTTAATCTTCTACTTAGTGAAGTTTCAAAGATTTTATTCAGTTAATGAATTTTGATTGTGTCTGGAGTGTCCCTTGAGTTTGTTCTATTTTTGTCTTATTTTATTGCTTGTTTTAACAGTAGCAAAATAACTGTTTTGTGTTTACACTTTGAAATCTGGAGTGTTAACCAGCTCTCCTGTTGAAATATCTACTTAATATTTCTCTCCTTTATTGCTGCCTTTTACTACAGTGGCAATCTTAACTGTATATCACTTTTTCACACTGGAGTGACAACCAGAAATGCTTGAGAAAAATAATACTCTATTTTCTTACTTCTCTAAGGGGGGCGAAAAGTCGCAGAAAGGGTCTCCCTTTTATACTCCTTGGGTCGCCTTCCTTTTTCACACTCTACCTTCTATTTACAGGATTTATTTACAGTGTATTTTTCTCAAACTGAATAAAAATGAAATTTTCATGCTATAGTTCTACTGCGCTTTTGCTGCGCTGAACTGCGGTTCTACTGTGGTCAGACTGCGCCTAGAATTCTTATTGTCCTCCCTCGCCTAAGCTATTTTAATGGTTAATTGGAACTTGGCTGCGCTGCATTTGCCGCAGTTACCTATTTCAAATTCCCTATATATACTGTTAAATTTGCTATGACTCGATGATTCTGAATTCAAACTTCGCATTACTATGCGTACGGCTATGCTGAGACCTTCAGCTGATTTATTCCATTTTTATTTAGTGACATTTAGTTAAAATGAGACTGAAATGGTAAATGAGTGAATTATTCAGGTTTAAAACTGAATGAAAAAGTTGCTAGTAATCAAGAATTACTCAAACGAATGTGTTATAGCTCTCCTCCTCATTAGAATATCATTCCCTAAAATTCCCACCATGGTCCGTCGTAGTTTAGTGGTTTTCATGAATTTCGTTCATATTCCCTGATTCCCTTTTGTATTATCACATCCTAATCCTCCATATGTATTGTTCGTTGTTATAGTAGGTCGTCCTTGAAGATTTCATATTTTTATGTATTTTATTTAGGACTCTGGACCTCTTGAAGCTGTTTTCCCGCGCGTTTTCAGGTTTCTAACTTCATGTCCCTATATCTCATTCATTTCTGGATGTTTTCTCACGTTCTTGGTATCATAAATTTTCATTTATTCCCACCTTTCCAATGGTACCAAGGTTGTGTCCTATTTCCTGGTATTCGTTGAGTTAGCAAAAGTTCGTGCGCACATTCGGTAATCACGTGCGTCATTCCCATAGTCGTTCGTATGCGGGCGCTGTTTCCGTTTAATTGTTCGGGATTTATGATATGCGTGGGTGTTTATTTCTTTCATATGGGCTTCTGTGATTTATTTCAGATTTTTCCCTCATGATTTAAGGTTGTTTTGCACTTTCCGTGCTTTGTTTTGACCGGGCTCTTCCTTATTTGGACGGAAATTGGTCTTCACGATCTGCCGAAGTGCGGATCTCGGTTCCGACGGCCGGTTCCCTGCGCATCGCCACCCTCACGTGTCATTACACATGATGCGGATTTCTATATTCCCGTCATGGGTATAACTTCACAACGGCTGGACTGTTTGGGCTGAAAATTTGCATAACTATAGTTCCCCATTTTTAATAATTTCCGTGTAAATTTCGTTGTATGTTGTAACTATGGATCCTATGCAAACATCGTCTTTTCCCTTAGCTCGGACTTTCGATGTCACTATTCCCGTTATTGGATATCTCATTAACGCATGATCCTTTTATTATGAAAATTTGGGAGGATTAAGATTGGATCCCTTTCTTTCTAATGGGCCATCAAGCTTGTCTCGGTCGTTACTGGTTAATCTTCGCACTTCCCTTTTAGGCATTATCCTCGTTTTGCAGGAGTTTTAGTCATATCTCCATCGTTTATAGGTAGTTTCCCCTGTAATTACTCTCATTGGTTCCGTTTGGAGGACATCTACATTTCCTATTGTAAACACGACTCTGACTTTTGCATTAGTTCCTGAGGAATCTTCGTTCCGTGGTACTTCCATCCTTGGCTACGTGTTCGGACGTGGGAAAGTAGTTTCCGTGGAGGTTCTCTGATTATTTTTTATAGTCAAATCTTGGTCGATTGTCCTAATTCTTGGTATAATATTTGCTATAAATTCCCCCGAGAATTCCGTCTCGTTGATAGTAAGCTTGAAGTATTTTTGCTATTTTTCTTTCTTTCGATTTATCGTGTATAGTCATAATAATTCGTAAAAATTCGTAAAATTCGTTAAAATTCAGGTCCTTCTATTTTCTCATATCTACTTGTCGTATGAGGTTTTTGTGATTTATCTGGCATATTTCCATAATGGGTTTCCATAGTGTGGCCGTTATTTCTCCTACAATGGAGATAGGACAGGAGAGGGACAGAGGAGTGGAGGTGGCATGGGGGGTGAGAGGAGGTGTGGTGTCAGGACCGAGGGTGAATATCGGAACGGACAGCGGTAGGGTAGGACTCCGGAGGTGGTGAAGGAGGAGGTCCGGGAGTCGGGTCGGGATCGGGTATGCACGGATATGACAGGTACCTCCGGTACCTCCCCATTCCTATTTTACATCCGGTCTTGACAAACTTTATTGTTTTATCATTTGATATTTTCTACAACCCCAATCTTCCAGACTACAACTTCCGGGCTCCGGACTTTCCCAGATGCCTTTTCTCTGTAGTTCCCTGCTTGTTCATAGACGTTTCTAGGCCTTGCCATTCAGTTGGCTTTTAATTCTCTCACTCCACAAACCTCAGACGTCATTCAGGCTTTTTGCCTATTCCTTATTTGTCTTGAGGATTCTTTCTATTTACTTCCCCTTTTCCTTGGTAACCCTTGTTTACCTTCAGATCCAATTGTTTCCACTATATGTACACACGTACCCCTCTAGTAAATAATCCCCCCAGTTATAATATACAGTCTTGAGCCCTCCAAAACCTCCTCCAGGACGTCTATCGCATCCCACTCGTCTGCTGCTCCAAAGAACTGAGTAACAGGCACTCCTAGAGATGCCTTGGTATAAAACCCAACAAATCACATGACGAACGATTGACCCTCACTAACACCTCCTTCTGTCATGACCAACAAATCCCGGGGCTCCGTCAGCGGCGAATCAAAGCCGATAGGTGAATCTGCCGACCCGAAACCCAATCCAACCAGCCCTCAATCCGATGTCTGGCCCCCTGCCCTATCGAGTGAGACTTTGCCAACAATCAGACCCTGGACCCTGCCGGCATTCCGACTTCACTTCCAGTTCCCGAGCCTTTGGTGCTCCCAGCATCCAGTCCCTCTGGTTCCTCCTAGGCCTATAGCACAACTCAGTCTCACATCCCTGCCTCTGCATCCTCCGCATATTTTGCATCTTCCATATTCTGTGCATCTTCCACATCCGGACCTCTGCCCACCTCTGCCCCCTCTGCACCCCTGCCACTCCTGGTTGACCTCCACACCCTGTAGTCAGGTCAACACTCCCCTCCGTACCTTTGCTGGCCATCATGCTGTCCTCATTTGTGACAACAGACCACCCTCTGTTGCAGACTTATCAGCACCGTGCTGACTCCCACATCCCATTTCACGGACTTGTGTCGGTGCCGTGCACCGACCCTGCTTTTCCTTTGGCCTTTTGCTACTCGGCAGCATTCATTCATTCCTTGCCGAGTGCCTATTATGTTCACCCATTTCATTTGCTTAACTTGCCAATATTGGCACTTGATCCGTGTGCTATTGCACTTTCCTATTCATTCCTTGCCTCCCATTTCCTGGGTTCTCATCCTTGGTTTAGTTTGATAAGTCCCTGCTCATTTCTGCTTATTTCCGCACCAGACTGACCGGTCCCTCTTTTGATTTCTCTTACCTACTTATACCTTGTAAATACTTTTGGGGACCTCAGTCTGAGTCCGTGCTCCTCCTACAGGTCCGCTCTGCCCACAAGTCTTGTTTGAAGTCCGCTGTAAGTGCCAATCTGTAAATACGGGATCTCCCCCAAACATCAAGCTCAGGGCACAGCGCTCCACCTGAGTCGCTGAGGCTGCAATCCCACTCTGCTAACCTTGAACAGCGCTTCCAGATGTGCCGCATATTTCCCCCCGCATATCCACATGCACACTCCAACAGACCTCTGCATCACCTCCGACCTCAACTCAGACAGAACCCAATCCGTCTTCTATCCGCCTTCTGACAGTGTTCCAACTCTGACAGTCTGCCCGACTCCGACAATATTCCAGACTCTGACACCTTCGTTAAGTAGTGAGGGGGGGGCTTCCGGCCCCCTTCTGCTGGTGGCCTCAGTTCCTCTGTTGCCAGCTCCCCTGACAAATTGGGGACAACGAGAACGTACCAGGCACAGTGCTCCATTCTGAGTCGCTGAAGCTGAGTCCCTTCAACACCCCATCACCCTCGGAGCTCCGACCCACCATCGGATGACCTGGAACATCGAGCTCCACCCAACAGCATTGCCTGGATAGCAATCAGACCTATCCAAGGAACGTCTTCTTGACATTTGGGAGTACTGGAAGCTCTATCCAAGTGGATGGATGAGCTTACAGGTGGGTGGAAGGTCATTACAGACCATAAAGCACTCATGTACTTCAAAGAAAAACAACACATGTCTGGCTGCCATATAAGATGGCAAAACTTCTTCTATGGGTTTAAATGCAACATAGTTTATGTCGAAGGTCACAAAAATAAAGTGGCCGATGCCCTTAGCAGATACTATGAGTCTTCGTCAGATGAAGACTTACACTACAATGATTTCATCTCAGCAGACATCCACATAGATAAGCTGGGGGAGGATCTCCCTCTAAGCTGTGTGGAAGAAGCTGAGGAAATGTTGTATTTTCACTGCCTGAGAGCTGGAAGCATCCACCTTGCGGCCACGAGATTGGTCACTGGACATGAAACCAGCGAAGTTTGTGAGCTTGAAGCCATGATCTTGGACCCCCCCCCCCGAGAGCAATTCAGGGAGGAGCAAGCTGATGCTCACGGATATAGTAACTGATGAGGGAGACCTCAGATCAGTCATTGAGGAAGAGAGCTTCCTCGTCGCTGTAAGGAGTGGATATACCAGGCAGAGTGCATGGCAAGGAATCCTGGAGAACCCCTCCCAATTTCCTAAATTTAAGGTCTCAGATGGTCTTATTTCCAGAGTGAATGACTTAGGGGAACCGCAGCTGGTTCTCCCGGACGTCATTCATAAAGGGGAGAGGGTGACTGGGATCACCATTCAGAATGCACACGAAATCCTGGGCCATCTAGGATTACAGAAGACACTAGGATATCTTTGCAGATATTACTGGTGGTCTATGGTACGTCATGTGGAGAAATATATCTCCTCATGCAAAAGGTGTCAGACCACTAAGAGGACCACACAGTGTAAGCCTGGGCTGTTGCACCAGCTGCCGATTCCAGAGACCCCATGGTCCTCGATCGCAATGGACTTTGTAGGTCCATTTCCTAAAAGCCTGGAATATAACTACCTATGGGTGGTTATCTGTCATCTCACTTCACAGGTACACTTGATACCTGTCAACACGACCATAAATGCGTTGGAACTCGCATATGAATTTCTTAAAGGCGTGGTACACCTCCACGGACTCCCCAAGTCAATAGTGTCAGATCACAACACTAAATTCACATCTAAATTTTGGATGGAACTACATAGGCTACTGGGGGTCCATCTGAAACTAACAACCACTTTCCATCTGGAGGGCGATGGACAAGCTGAACGGATGGTTCAGAATGTTGTCCAAGTCATTTGTGCAGCTGTTTGTCCTGACCAGCGTGACTGGGTACTTAAAGTACCCCTTACCGAGTTTGCAATAAACTCAAGTGTCAATAAATCGATGGGATATGCTCCCTTTGAGTTGATATACGGGACTGTGCCCCATATGGTCGTGGAGGTTCCACCCACAGACCTCCCTGGGGTAGGCACCTTTGTGCAACAGGTGTTGGATAACCTCCAAGGCACTCATGATGCGATCATAAAAAGCCGCATTGAACAACTGGTCCAGGCCAATCGGCATAGGCAACCTGATCTGCCTAAACTGAGAATCGGCGATCTCACCTATTTATCAACCAAGGATCTCAACCTACCCAAGGGACAAGCCAAGAAACTCCTCCCTAATTATGTCGGGCCATATGAGATCCTCGAAGCTCTCAAGGAATCTTCTAATTACACCTTAAAACTCCCAAATGAGTTAATTAGCCAGGGAATCCACCCCAAGTTTCATGTCTTCCAACTGGCTCCCCATGAGCCAAATGATTCCTTGTTATTCCCTGGATGTGCAGCCCAAGTCTTCTATGACTTTGGCAAGGATCCAGAGCAGGAATATTTGGTCCAAGAAATATCAGACCATGCATGAGACACAGATGGTGGTCTGTGGTTCCGTGTCAAGTGGGGTCTTGGAGATCTTACTTGGGAACCCTTATCCAATTGTGATGAATTAGTTGCATTGGATAACTACCTAATAATACATGGAGTAGAAGCGGTCAAAAGCTTGAGTAAGGAAAGCCGATTTCCTACTCCCATTACACGAGGGACCCTTAAAACTCCCTGTTCCAAGTGCCCTAAATGAGCCACCCATATAGGACTGGTCCTGTGACCTTATGAAGGCTGCCTTTGGCACTAACTGCCAAATCGGGACATTGCCTCCATGGAGGCAAGGTGGTTCCCACGGTGAAAATTTTCGCCTCCTTCTTCCATATATATTGCTGAGGGGTGGAAGAAACTGCTTCCCCCCATTTCGCTTCATTCTTCCACTTGTCTATGGCTGAATCAATGGATGGCATCTTTGACAAAGATAAGGACGACACAAATAACCGTGGGCACAGCCCCTCAGTTACTAGTGGTGCAATGGATGCCGACCTACCTGAATCGAATGCGCTCCCCAGGCAACGGCCATCAATATCTGGCAATCACCTGTCAGATCCTAATGACACTCCCAACACTCAGACTACAAAGCAACAGCCAATACCATCAGTATCGGGCCACCCTCACCTATCCACAGTGAGTATATTCCACCTCAAACCCAGGTGGCTTGCCCACCATTAGACACCCAAATGATGGGTCAAGTGGGGCAAAACTATGTCCTGGACATGACAATGGCCGCAATGGGCCTGTCTTTTCCTAATTTCGGGCAGAATATGTGGGTTTATAACCCCAATGTGCCCTGAGGCCAGAAATGATGCAAGCTTCGGCTGCATATTGTCAGGGACCGGTCCGGGGTCGAGAGCGTCCGGGTATATTGCCCGGCACTGAGGGCCCGGTGGGGTGTGAAGCGGGTGCATACAGCAACGGGTCCGGTGCAGGCAGATGTCCCTGAAGTGGGAATGGTGAGAAGAAGACTGCTTCTCTGGTTCCCACCCCAGGTATGTTGATATACATGGTGCTCAGGTCACATGAGAGTTGCCATGTCGTCCCCATGCACAGCCCCAGCCACCCGGGTATTCCCATGGGGGATCCTGAAGGGATCCGCTGCAGGCACGCATGCTGGGCATACCCGGGGGTTGTCTGGAGCATCTGGGGCTGGGTGCGTCGTGCATGGGTCGTGGGCAGGTTAGTAGTACTGTTAGAACTGGGCGGATTCAGATGACTCCGGAGTGGAATCGGAGACTTAGCGTGGAGGGACCTTGGCCTCAGCGACTCAAGCGGAGCGCTGTGCCATTGCTGTTTGTCCATTTGGTCCTTAATTTCACAGTAGGCGAGCAGGAAGTCTCTAGGGGGCATTTCAGGTCGATTTCGGACTGAGCCCAATACGAGTATGTACAAGTGCCGATATATATAATGGAGGGGGCAAAAGCACAAGGAAGCGAAGGGGAACTGAATCGGAATGAAGGCGCCCGAATGGGAACAAAGGGATGTCAGAAGCGGAGCAGTACCAAAGGTCATAAGGCAGAACCTGTGATACTCTGAAAGGAGGTAAGGAGGGCAAGGCCCAGAGGGGCAGGAGGATGGTGAGAAGTGGGGATGATGACTAACTGGCTAGAATGGGAAGAAGCAGCAGTCCAAATAGGGATGAGGGGAAAACGCGAGAAATACATTACAAGCAGCAAGAGTGCTGAAGATGATCCGTGAAGCTCGGAGGTTGTGGAGCTTACGGAGGCAGGGTTGAAAGTCCGAGGAATATTGGCAATGGTGTTTACATAGTATGAAGTCACCAATGCAATGGACTAAGACTGAGGTGGAGTCAAAGTCCGAGGTAGGGACTATGACGGGGGCTCGGAGCAAAGGTACGATTGGTGCCCGAGTACGAAGTACGGGACAGCAGTGGAAGGTCGGCGGGAGAGTACCAGAGGGGAGAGAGAGGAGAAAGGGAAGAGGGAAGGAGTGGCAGAAAGGGGAGTTGTCAGGTCCGAAGGTGAGTATCGGAGCAGACGGGAGGAGCGTAGGAGGATGACGGAAGGGTGGAGGTTTTGTGGGGGCGGAGCGGAGGAGTAGGAGGAGGGTGGCGAGAGGGGCGGTGTTCGGTCCGAGGTGAGTATCAGAGCGGATGGAGATAGGGGAGGAGAGGGAAGGAGGAGTGGGGGTGGCATCGGAGGTAAGAGGAGGTGTGGTGCCAGGACCGAAGGTGAATATCAGAACGGACAGCGGTAGGGTAGGATTCCGGAGGTGGGGAAGAAGGAGGTCCGGAAGTCAGGGTGGGGTCGGGTATGCACGGATATGACAAGTACATCGATCAAGGAAAGTCGTCTGTGTAAATAGAAACAGGAAGAATAGAGAATGAGACAGAGAAGAAATAAGAAGAGGGGGAAGTGGAGGGAGGAGGAGACAGGAAGGGGAAGAAGGGGGTAGCGGGTGGGGTGGAGCCGGGTGGAGCCGGGTGAGGCGGGTGTGCCCTGACACATATTCAACCGATGGAATACTCGGTCAGCTCCTGTCATATCCATCCCTGGCCATCGACTTCCGGTCCCTCCGATCCCTCCATTCCAACTCCGCTCCTCCCTCACTAACCTCGGAGCCCCCGTATTCCGCAATCCTCTCGGCACCCCTCGATGGTCACCACCCCCTCATTTCAATTTATTACCTACGCCTCCCTAAGTACGGAGCCCCGAAGACTTCCGGACAGCTCCGACGTCCGCTAGCGCACCCCCGCCTCCGCTGGGCAATACACTCACCTGCCCTGCAGAGCCCACCTTCGGGCCTATCCCTCCTTTCCGTTTCTGGGTTATCGCCTGCCTTTCCACTAACCCTGCGAACCGACTCGTCGGTAATATTCAGTCGGCTAATGTTAAACCCCGTTAGCTCCGCTCCGTTCGGCTCCACCAATTGCGGAACCGTCTCCGCTGTAACCATATATATATCCCACTTGTACATAGGTTACGCCCCAGTAGAAAAATCAACTAGAGTTACCCCCCTAGGTTCTAATTGCCAGTCAGTAAGTTAGGGCACGGACATGTCACTAGGCACAGCGCTCTTGGCAGAAGTCGCTGAGGCCGAAGCCCTCCGTTACGGAGACATTCCTTCGTCTCGAATCTGGTCTCTGACAGTATTTTTCTACTCCCTGACTAGTACACGTCTTGTATGGCACCAAAAGTCCTTCGCACTCGTTCGCAACTACGCACATTAGTTCCCAACTCCGCTTCACCTTCCCCAGAACCCTCTCAGCCTGGTCCTAGTCGATTGGCGAGAAACCCAGTTGAGTTTCGAAGCTTTTCTAACCTTGAAACCCCTCTCCCATCGACTCCGACCATGCGCCCCGTTAGGAATTGATCACCAGTTGCAGACTCCGACTTCGGAGACACCACGGAACAACCCATAGATCCCGTCCACTTCTTTGGACTCGGTTCCAAGGTCCCCAACTTCGTCGACCCTCCTCCTGCTGATCCTCCCATCCCCACTGTCCCAACCACCGACGATGCCGAACCCACCTCCAACGTGGCCATTACACAATTGGCCCAAGCCATTGCCAGTCTGGCTCGTCACACCGGACGATGACGACCACCACCATCTTCTGCTCTCCGGACCAAGGTCCGTGAACCCGAACAGTTCGACGGAAAGGATCCCCGAGAACTCCGAGTATTCTTGGTCCAATGCGAGCTCAATTTCCAGGACCGTCCCCTCGCTTTCGCTAGCGACCGCGCTAAAGTCATATTTGCGCAGTCCTACCTCAAGGGAATGGCCCTCGATTGGTTCGAGCCGGACCTGTTATTCGACCAGAATTCCACGCTTCGTCCACGATGGATGAACGACTATCAAGAGTTCGTCAATGAACTTCAAACTAACTTTGGCCCTCACGATCCTGTGGGCGACGCCGAGGTTCAACTGATGACACTGGACATGA
Organism: Cantharellus anzutake; assembly: GCF_015039405.1. Classification (NCBI taxonomy): domain Eukaryota; kingdom Fungi; phylum Basidiomycota; class Agaricomycetes; order Cantharellales; family Hydnaceae; genus Cantharellus; species Cantharellus anzutake. Next base: position 64,948 of record NW_024067185.1, read on the forward strand.
AGGATGGGCACCATCAACAAATACGTCGTCGAGTTCAATCGACACGCCTCTCAACTTCATGGTTACGGAGAAGCCACGCTTCGTCGTTTCTTCTACAACGGATTGCCGGAACGTATCAAGGATGATATTGCCAGAGTAGGTAAACCCTCTACTCTCTCTGAGCTTCGCACCCTTTCCCAAACTCTCGATGCACGCTATTGGGAGCGTAAATCGGAAGTTACACGTCATGCGAAACCCTCTTCCTCTAACGTTTTCGACAAGTCCACCGCCGCTTCTCGTTCCGACCCCATCCCTTCCTCCTCCTCTTTTAACTCCGCTTCCGGTAGTAGGCCTCCGAAGGACAATAAGAAGTCCGAGGCCAGCTCCGTTAAACCGGACCTCTCTTCTAAACTCAGAGACAACGGCAAGCTCACGCCACAAGAGCATAAGCGTCGTCTCGATGAGAAACTTTGTATGTTCTGCGGTCAGTCTGGCCACATGGTCAAGGACTGTCCCAAGTCTTCTTCTCGCGCGTCTAAGGCCCATTCGGCCCAGACCGAGGAGCAAGGATCCGCTTCCGCAGAAACAAAAAATTAGTCCGCACCCCTGTGGACTCCGCACGGACCGGGGGTTGCGATCCTTCCTTCTGTGCACTCAAAGAAGTGCGTTTAAACGCGTCTTCCATTTCCGACTTATCCTCCCTCCACATTCCCGTTTCCTTTTCTCTTTCAAATGGTCTATTTTCTCCTTTCAATGTTGACCCTTCGGGCAATGTTCTACCCGTTGTAGATAGTGTTGCTGATGTACCACTCTCTCCTCCGCCCCCTTCGACTGCTTCCGTAGATCGATCCACCTCTCTCCGCTTCTCTTCTTTTTCTCCTCCTGTTTCTCCTCCGTCCAATAGTAGGACACAAAATAAACTTTTCCGCTCCTATGAGAACGTACCCGCACTCGTAGATTCTGGGTCTTCGGACTGCTTCATCGACGACACCTTCATAAAAAAGCTGGCCTTGAAGACATACCAGATCAAACCCCTACAACTACGCCTATTCGACAGTAGCACCAACTCGATCATAACCCATGCCGTTGATATTCCCCTCCGCTTCGCTTCCGGAAACATCACCCCCACGACTTTCTTTGTCACATCGCTGGATGGATCATGTTCCCTAGTCCTAGGACACAACTGGCTTACCCGCTACAATCCGTTGATTGACTGGGTCTCAAGCAGTATTACGTTCCGAACTTCCGAACCTACTAAGACAGTCACTCCGAGCTCTCCCCCGTCGTCTCCGGCACCACTGCTGTCGTCCGACATCCAACCATCTGATGTTTCGCCAGCACCTCGGTCACAGGCTGTTACTCCTCCATTGCCATCTATCGAGTTCATCAGCTGTTCCGCATTCACGAAGGCTTGCCGACTTGAAGGACCGGTATCCTTCAGCCTAACCATCCCTTCCGAGGAAAGCCGCCTGAGGGCTGCCTCATCCCACACCGATTCCGTCGACCTCTTGGCCGTTCCGAAGGAGTATCATGAGTTCGCGGATGTGTTCAGTAAGAGCAAAGCCTCGACGCTGGCACCGCACTGTGAGCACGACCTAAAGATCGACCTTGAGGAAGGCACCTCCCCACCCTTGGGTACCATGTACTCTCTCTCTCCTTCGGAACTCGAGGCCCTCCGGGCGTTCTTAGATGAACACCTGGCCTCCGGTTTCATTCGTCCCGCTACTTCCGCTCACGCGGCACCGGTCCTCTTCATCCGCAAGAAGGACGGATCCCTCCGTCTTTGCGTCGACTTCCGAGGGCTGAACAAGATCACCAAAAAGGATCGCTACCCACTTCCCCGCATCTCCGACCTCCTTGACGCACCTAGCCATGCCACGGTCTATACCAGACTCGACCTCCGGCATGCTTACCACCTGGTTCGCATTGCAGCAGGCGACGAATGGAAGACTTCCTTCCGCACGCGCTATGGTTCCTATGAGTGGCTTGTCATGCCATTCGGTCTCACGAATGCACCTGCGGCTTTCCAGCGATTCGTCAACACGATCTTTGCCGACCTCTTGGACGTTTCTGTGGTAGTCTACCTAGACGACATCCTTACCTACTCGGAAGACATGGCTTCGCATCAGGAGCATGTCCGAGAAGTTCTTAGGAGACTCCGCAAACACGGCCTATACGCCAATCCGAAGAAATGCGAGTTCCATACGGACACTACGGAATATCTCAGTTACTGCCTCTCTCCTTCCGGACTCACCATGTCCATCGAGAAAGTCAAAGCCGTCCAAGATTGGCCCGAGCCCCATAAAGTCAAGGATGTCCAATCCTTCCTTGGCTTCACTAACTTCTATCGGCGTTTCATTCACCAATACTCCGACATTGTGGTCCCCTTGACACGCCTCACGCATAAAGGAGCCCCCTGGCTATTCTCTGACGATTGCCGCTCTGCTTTCAACACCTTGAAAGAAGCCTTCACCTCCGCTCCTATCCTCACACATTGGCTACCCGACGCCCCCCTCATTGTAGAAACCGACGCCTCCGATTACGCGATCTCCGGAATCCTTTCCATTCGCTGTGATGATGGAGAGATTCGCCCCGTCACTTTCCGCTCAAGAACACTCTCGGCGCCGGAGCTCAATTACGACACCCATGATAAGGAACTGCTCGCCATTCATGATGCGTTCCGATCATGGCGCCATTACCTCGAAGGTTCAGGAACCCCAATCGACGTTGTCACCGACCACAAGAACCTCGAGTATTTCTCCACCACCAAACTCTTGACCCGGCGGCAAGCCCGCTGGTCAGAGTTCCTCTCCCAATTCCACATGACAGTCCGATTCCGTCCTGGAAGACTCGGAGTTAAACCAGATGCGCTGACAAGACGCTGGGACGTCTATCCCAAAGAAGGGGATATGGACTACGCTCGCATCAATCCGCAGAACTTCCGACCGGTCTTCACTTCGGAGCAGCTCACTGCGTCCTTACGAGCTACGTTCCTAGCTGCCACAGTAATCCGAGCAGCCGTACTCGTCGACACAGAGGCTCTTCATCGAGACATCCTAACCTCCCTCTCCTCCGACACCTCAATCTCTTCTCATCTCGCTTCCCCCAACCTCCCCAACTCCCGCTGGTCCATTGATGCCGAAGGCCTCTTAAGGCTGGACAATCGCATTTACGTGCCGGATTCTAACAATCTCCGTCTTCGTGTTTTGCGAGACAAACACGACCACCAACTTTCCGGACACTTCGGGCAAAACCGGACTCTGGATCTAGTGCGTCGTGAGTATACCTGGCCGGGCATCCGTAACTTCGTCAAGAGTTACGTATCCTCCTGCACTTCGTGTGCCCGCGCCAAGGTTCCCCGTCATAAGCCTTACGGCTTACTCAAACAACTCCCCATCCCCGAACGTCCTTGGAACTCCATCTCCATGGATTTCGTCGAACAGCTACCCTCCTCTTCCGGATTCACTTCCATCTTGGTCGTCGTGGACCGCCTGTCCAAACAGTGCATTTTTATCCCTACCCACGATACCATCACCTCTCCGGAACTGGCCAAGCTGTTCCTCCTCCATGTGTTCTCCAAGCACGGAGTTCCATCCCATGTCACCTCCGACAGGGGTCCGGAGTTTGTCTCTCATTTCTTCCGTTCACTTGGTAAGGCCCTCGACATCCGCCTCCACTTCACCTCCGGTTATCACCCGGAAGGAGACGGTCAGACCGAACGGATGAACCAGACGCTCGAGCAGTACCTGCGCATTTACAGTAACTACCAGCAGGACAATTGGTCCGAACTCCTGCCTCTCGCAGAGTTCGCATACAACAACGCTCCGAATGCCACCACGGGTGTCTCCCCGTTCTTCGCCAACAAAGGCTACCATCCGAACATCACCATCCACCCGGAGCGAGACCTGACATCGGTATGTGCCCAAGAGTACTCCCTCCACCACTTCCTTCGCGAGGAAATGCATCTCGCTCAGATCCGTTATCAGGGCCCGGCAGACTCTCGCCGGAGCTCTGCCCCAGCTTTCGAAGTAGGAACCTCGGTCTACGTAAAGGCCAAGTACTTCCATTCCACTCGACCTTCCAAAAAGCTCTCCGAGAAAAACCTCGGCCCATTCGAGATCATTGCCCGCATTGGAACCCACTCCCTCACTCTCCGCCTGCCGGAAAACATGCAAGCCATTCACCCGGTATTCCATGTCTCGCAGATCGAACCATCCTCCCGAACACCATTCCGAACCGCCACCAGCCACCTCCGCCTCCCGTAGAGATCGAAGGCGAAATGGAGTTCGAGATCGAGGAAATACTCGACTCCAAGATCGACCGACGTAGACGCAACAAGCTGCTCTACTTGGTCAAATGGCTAGGCTATGAAGGGACCGACAAGGAGACACAATGGCTCCTTGCCGGCGAACTCGATCACGCCTCCGACCTCGTCGAAGCGTTCCACTCTCGGTATCCAGCGAAGCCTGGACCCGAAGCTCCTTAGGAACCCCGACTCCTCTCCCATTTCTCCTTTCCCCTCCGCTCTTCACTTCCGTTTTCATTTTTATTTCCTCATTTTGCTTTTCTTCCTGTAAGTGCAGCTCCCCTCGTCTTACTAATTCTGGGCCTTCAAGGGTTCAGGCCTAAGAAGGGGATACTGTCATATCCATCCCCGGCCATCGACTTCCAGTCCCTCCGATCCCTCCGTTCCAACTCCGCTCCTCCCTCACTAACCTCGGAGCCCCCGTATTCCGCAATCCTCTCGGCACCCCTCGATGGTCACCACCCCCTCATTTCAATTTATTACCTACGCCTCCCTAAGTACGGAGCCCCGAAGACTTCCGGACAGCTCCGACGTCCGCTAGCGCACCCCCGCCTCCGCTGGGCAATACACTCGCCTGCCCTGCAGAGCCCACCTTCGGGCCTATCCCTCCTTTCCGTTTCTGGGTTATTGCCTGCCTTTCCGCTAACCCCGCGAACCGACTCGTCGGTAATATTCAGTCGGCTAATGTTAAACCCCGTTAGCTCCGCTCCATTCGGCTCCACCAATTGCGGAACCGTCTCCGCTGTAACCATATATATATCCCACTTGTACATAGGTTACGCCCCAGTGGAAAAATCAACTAGAGTTACCCCCCTAGGTTCTAATTGCCAGTCAGTAAGTTAGGGCACGGACGTGTCACTAGGCACAGCGCTCTTGGCAGAAGTCGCTGAGGCCGAAGCCCTCCGTTACGGAGACATTCCTTCGTCTCGAATCTGGTCTCTGACAGCTCCTTAAGGAAGCTAACAAACGCATTCGCTTGATCAATGGCAAGCTATCCCAGTCCCAGGAAGCAACCCATCGACTACACAAAGAAAACACCTTGCCTCACAAGGAACTTTTTAATGTAAAGATCAAGGTGGTGAAACTCGATCATGCATTGAAAGACGTTTCTCATCATAGAGACTACCTTTGCCGCAAGAGCAATGACCTCTCTGCGGAAGTAAAGTCTTTCGAGGATGCCTGGCCTCGAAAAGTCCCCTTTAAGGCACCAGTTGCACAGGATGCCATGGTACTGGGACCCCCAAAGAGGGCCCAAGGAGCCCCTCTGACGTCGTCTAACATATCAGTACACAATCGTGCATCTCAACCGGCACCCCCTAAGGGGATGCAGGTGCCTTTTTCAAAACTAATAGATGGCCATTATGGCCCTCTCGCTGCTCCTATTCCCCCAGGACCTCAAGGGCCCACCCAACACGATGATGATCGTGACCTTATCCCCTCAGAGTACTCATGGTTCCAATTGCCGGACCAGAGTCGCCAACCTTCCACTGGGATGTGGCGAAACATCCCTATTCCAGGGTCGTTCTCCATTAATGATTTCCAGGATGGAGTCATTATCTGTGGACAACTATGGGTTATGCGGGGCCAAAATGATATTTGCCAATGGCGATGGACCCATTTCATGCTCAATGGGTTCAAATTTCTTATCGACCTTAACTGGATCGACAAACACGCTGTGAACAGCATTGATAATGCCCCACCAGAAGTGCATGCTCGACATGCTCAATTCTATGAGATGAAGTTCATGCCCGGATGTAAACCATCCATATCTGAACTAGATGAATGGTTCAAATGCCTGGCATTATCAAAGAGGCAGGAATGAAATACATCCTGACCTCGTTTTGGAAACACCACCCATCCAAAGAGGCTAAGGTGAGAAAAGCGGCAAATATGACCGCTTATGGCCTATCCAGGCTACAAGTGGGCGAATTTGCACCACCACCGCCCACATCCCACCCCGTCCAGGGGTTTCCACCACCTCCTCGAGAGGTGAGCACTGTTCCTCCCCTCGACTCCAAGGATACATCAATGAGTGGAGAGTCAAGTTTTGTGGAACAGACTGAAGCCATTCCACCTGCAACCTTGACAACAAGGCACTTCCCTGCAGCTCAGCGCCAGCATATGGCAGCAGCTGAGGATGATGGAGCCGGGCCTTCGACAAATCTGCAGGCTAACATGCCCGGACCTAGCACCTGTCAGGGCACGCTGCCCCGCTCTGCGCTGTGCCCTCCTGTTGCCCCTCTTTCCTCCTCCTCCCTCTTTCGCTTTGTCCTTTGTCTTCCTTCTTCCCCTCTCTTCTTTCCTTTCTTTCTTTATACAGACGACCTCTCCCCTTACCCATGTAGCACGGATGCGTCTGACACCGAGTACTCCATGTGGGTACTGCGCTGCCGGATATGCCATGCATCCTCATTTGTACTTCTCCCCTCTGACACTTGGGATCGCCTGCAGAGCCATCCGCGATACCCTGGCTCCACCTGGGCTGACATGGCACCCCCACGTGACCTGTTCCCACCTGTATATAAACCAAGCCGAAGCAGAACCAAAGAAGCAGCCTTCTTCTCACTACTGCTTCAGGCAAGCATCTTACTCCAGCTTAGTTTAGTTTAGTTTAGCCTTCCATTCTAATAACAATCACTACTGCTTCAGCCTAAGAAGCCAGACAGGGACGTGAGCCCGAGTGAGGGCCATTTGCTATACATTCCCGTTACTCCACCGCTGCCCGAGCCACTACCCCCACCTCTCCTGCACGGTCCCTGACAGCAGAAGAAGGCTTCAACCTAGTCTCCTCCACCTCCTCCAGCATGGTGACCGAGGAGCAGTACCAGGACCTGCTGACCAGGTTCCAGGAACTGCAAGCGATCCTCGAGAGCAGAATCCAAAACCCACCACCTGCACCCACACCCGCGCCCGCACCCACACCCAAACCCAAACCCAAAGCACCCAAAGTCACCGCACCCACCACCTTTGCTGGCACGAGCAAGGACCTCGACCGCTTCAAGGCAGAATGCGGGATCTATTTCCATGTCCGCATGGCAGAGTTCCCCAACACTCTGTCCCAGATCCTCTTCATCTTGTCGTACATGAAAGGAGGAGCTGCAGGAGCATGGGCGACACAGTGCACGATCATGCTGCTGATGGTGGGATCTCCTGCAATCACTATGGACAACTTTATGGCAGAGCTCGATGCCATGTTCCAAGATCCAAACCGTGAAACCACCACCCGACAGAAGCTTGCCGCCCTGTGGCAAGGTACCGACTCTGTGGATAAGATTATCCAGGAGTTCAAGATCCACGGCCCTGCCTTGTGGCTAGGTGACATGGGGCTGGTAGACTGCTTTGAACAAGCGATCAACACGCGGCTCCACAAGAGCATCTATCACCTGCGTCCCATGCCAAGGACTTGGGCAGAATGGAAACGGGAAGCCACCCTCCTCAACAACCAGTGGCGGCACTTCCAGGCGACGCAACCCTGCCTCCCCCTGTTTAAACTGCCCCTTCCCCCCACAAGACCGCCACCGACAACCCCCCAGCCCTTCGCACACCTGCCACCCGGACCCCCACTGCAATCCACCACCGCCCCCGTAACCCCCACAGCCACAGCCCCGCACCCCCCAGCTCCGCTCCCTCAGCCAATGGACCTTGACCATTCAAGGGCTGACCCGCGATGAGGCCTATGCCACAACTGCAACAAACTTGAATGCGATGCCTCCAACTTCGCCACCAGCGCTGTTCTGTCCCAGCTCCAAACCAACGGCGAGTTCCACCCTATCGCCTTCATGTCCAAGAGCTTCACTGAAGTAGAACGCAACTACGAAATCTACAACAAAGAAATGCTTGCGATAGTCCGAGCACTAGAAGAGTGGCATCATTTTGTAGAAGGGGCTGAGTGTCATATCCATGCATACCCGACCCCACCCTGACTTCCGGACCTCCTCCTTCCCCACCTCCGGAATCCTACCCTACCGCTGTCTGTTCCGATATTCACCTTCGGTCCTGGCACCACACCACCCTTCACCTCCCATGCCACCTCCACTCCTCCGTCACTCTCCTGTCCTATCTCCGTCCGTTCCGATAACCACCTCGGACCGAACACCACCCCTCTCGCCACCCTCCTCCTACTCCTCCTCATACTCCTCCACTCCCTCCTCACAACACCTCCACCCTTCCGTCATCCTCCTACTCTTCTCCCGACCGCTCTGATACCCACCTTCGGACCTGACACCTCTCCTCTCTTCCTTCCCCTCTCTTCCTTCCCCTCTCTTCCTTCCCCTCTCTTCCTTCCCCTCTCTTCCTTCCCCTCTCTTCCTTCCCCTCTCTTCCTTCCCCTCTCTTCCTTCCCCTCTCTTCCTTCCCCTCTCTTCCTTCCCCTCTCTTCCTTCCCCTCTCTTCCTTCCCCTCTCTTCCTTCCCCTCTTCCTTCCCCTCTCTTCCTTCCCCTCTCTTCCTTCCCCTCTCTTCCTTCCCCTCTCTTCCTTCCCCTCTCTTCCTTCCCCCTCTCTTCCTTCCCCTCTCTTCCTTCCCCTCTCTTCCTTCCCCTCTCTTCCTTCCCCTCTCTTCCTTCCCCTCTCTTCCTTCCCCTCTCTTCCTTCCCCTCTCTTCCTTCCCCTCTCTTCCCTCTGGTCCTCTTCCACCGACCTCCAGCCAAGTTACAACCTTCCGCCGCTGACCTGTACTTCATACTCAGGCACCGCTCGTACCTTTGCTCCAAGCTTCCGTCATAGTTCCTACCTCAGACTTTGACTCCACCTCGGTCTTAGTCCATTGCATTGGTGACCTCATACTATGTAAACACCATTGCCAATATTCCTCGGACTTTCAACCCTGCCTCCATAAGCTCCGCAACCTCCGAGCTTTGCAGATCATCTTCGGCACTTTCACCACTTGTAATGTATTTCTTGCGTTTCTCCCTCATCCCTATTTGGACTGCTGCTTCTTCCCATTTTAGCCAGTAGTCATCATCCCCACTTCCCCTCATCCTCCTGCCCCTCTGGGCCTCGCCCTCCTTACCTCCTTTCGGACGTATCACAGGTTCTGCCTTATGACCTTTGGTACCGCTCCGCTTCTGACATCCCTTTGTTCCCGTTCGGACGCCTCCATTCCGATTCAGTTCCCCTTCGCTTCCTTGTGCTTTTGCCCCCTCCATTATATATATCGGCACTTGTACATACTCATAGCGGGCTCAGTCCGAAATCGACCTGAAATGCCCCTAGAGACTTCCTGCTTGCCTACTGTGAAATTAAGGACCAAATGGACAAACAGCAATGGCACAGCGCTCCGCTTGAGTCGCTGAGGCCAAGGTCCCTCCACGCTAAGTCTCCGATTCCACTCCGGAGTCGTCTGAATCCGCCCATCTCTAACACTGAGGAGAAGGTCAATATCTACACAGACCACCGCAACCTAGGCTACTTCCACACTGCACAGAGGCTGAATCGCCGCCAAGCATGGTGGTCACTATTTCTGTCCCGCTTTCACTTCACCCTCATCCACTGACCAGGGAAACTCATGGGGAAACCGGATGCCCTCTCCCACCGTGCCGACCACCTGAAAGGAAGGGATGACAATGACAGCCTGACCCTCCTACAGCCAGAATGGTTTGAAGCCCGCATGACCGAGGCCATCACAGTGGAGGGAGAAGAGGCGGCCATCCTGGAAAGAATACGCATGGCGAGAGACCGTGATGAGAAGGTAGTGAAAGCGCTGAAGGAGCTGGGAGATGGAACCCTCAGGACGGATGAATGGAGCAGAGATGGAGAGTTGGTCCTCTACCGGGGAAAGGTATACATCCCGAAGGACCTGCAACTCTGCCACGACCTAGTGCGGCTACACCACGATGCGCAGGCGACAGGACACCTGGGGCGATGGAAAACCCTGGAGCTCGTCTCCTGCAATTACTGGTGGCCCTGGATGGCGGAGTATGTAGGCCACTACATGGTGGGGTGCAACACCTGCAATCGAGTCAAGTCATTCCCCTCACGGAAGGTGGGGAAGCTCAAGCCAAACCAGATCCCCACCTGGTGCTGGCAGGTAATCTCTGTGGATATGATCGGAGCGCTCCCTGAGTCAAAGGGCTACAATGCCACCCTAGTGGTGGTGGACTGCCTCTCTAAGCACATCCATGCAATCCCTACAGTCACGGCGGTAGACTCGGCTGGGATCGCCCAACTCTTCCTCAAACATGTCTGGAAGCATCACAGGCTCCCCAAGGAGATTCTCAGCAACAGAGGGAGTGCCTTTGTCTCTCAGTTCTCCAAAGAGCTAGCGGCCCTACTAGCAGTCAAGCTGACCCCTTCAGCACCTTACCACCTGCAGACAGACAGACAGATGGAGCGAGTGAATCAGGAGATAGAAGCCTACCTCTGAGTGTTTGTTAACCACCACCAGGATGACTGGGCAGACTGGCTCCCGCTAGCGGAGTTCTCCCATAATAACCGCATCCATGCCTCGACCCGCTGCACCCCCTTTGAGCTTGACACAGGCCAACACCCCAGGATGGGGACAGAACCCACACGTGCATCAGAAGTCGAAGCCGCAGATGTGTTCACCTCGAGACTGATGAAAATGCAGGAAGAGGCGAAGGCGGCGCTAGAGCATGCAGCGGAAGAGATGGCCTGCTACTATGACCGAAACCAAGAAGTAGCACCTGAGTACAAAGAAGGCGATCAAGTCTGGCTCAGCACCCAAAACTACACCATGGACCGCCCTACCAAGAAGCTAGACCACAAATGGACCGGCCCCTTCAAAATCCTCAAGGTCGTATCCCCTGCCACCATCAAACTCCAGCTCACAGCACGACAAAGGGGAGTCCACCCAGTGGTATCAGTGACGAACATCCGGCCCTACTGCCCAGATGGGATCGCTGAATGACCCACCGACCCCTGCCCAGGCCCCCAAATCATAGACGGAGGAGAAGAGTACGAGGTCGAGAAGGTCCTGTCAGGGACCAACCCGGGGTCGAGAGCATCCGGGTATATTGCCCGGGGCTGAGGGCCCGGTAGGGTGTGATGCAGGTGTGCATAACAACGGGCCCAAAGCAGACAAGGGTCCCTGGCCACTTAGGCTAAAGTGGGAAGTGTGTTATTATTATTAACAAGGGGAATGTAAGCTACTTGCCTAAAGTGGGAAGTGTGAGAAGAAGGTTGCTTCTCAGTTCCCACTTAGGCTGTGTTTATATACATGTAGTTAAGGCCATGTCATCTATGCACACAGCCACGTCCATCTGGGTATCTCCGCAAGAGATCCCAGGAGCGCCCAGTGTGCAGGAGGCTGCCCAGCGGGTCCGGGCGTGTCATACTGCAGCTGGGCCAATGGTACACTGATAGGAGGGAAGTCATCCATGTAATAAGTAAGGAAAGAGAGAAAAGAGAAAGGTGTCAGGGAACACCCGCCTGACCCGGTTCCACCCGGGCCCAACCGGGCCCACCTCACCCACTCCCTGCTACCCATCCTTCCTCCTTCCTCCTTCCTCCTTCCTCCTTCCTCCTTCCTCCTTCCTCCCTCTTCCCCTTCCTCCCTTTCCTCCCTTTTCCCTCTTTCCTCTTTCTCCTTTATTTCATTCTCCCCTTCTGTTTATTCTTTCTATTTACACGGACCACCTTCCCTTGTATCATTGTACTGTTGACCCATCCGGCTCGGACACCCTGGACGACTTCCCACTACACCTAGCACGCACGCCTGCAGTGGATGCCCTCAGGATCCCCCGCGGGGATACCTGGATGGCTGTGGCTCTCTCCGTAGATGATGTGGCACCCGTCATGTGACCCAAGCCGCATGTACATAAATGTACCTGAAGTGGGAACTGAAGAAGTAACCTTCTTCTCACATTTTCCACTTCAGGTAAGTAGTGTAGTTCTTCCTTTTAATAACAATTCACGTTTTCCACTTCAGTCTAAGTGGCCAGGGACTACAGTCCCAGATCGGGCCCGTCAGTATGCACACCCGCTTCGCTCCCCAAGAGGGTCCCTCTGCCGGGCACTACATCCGGGCCCCCTCCACCCCAGACATGTCCCTGACAAAAGGAGAAAGAAAGGGAGGAAGAGAAAAGGGAGGAGGAAGTAGGGAAGGAGTGGGTAGCGGGGGGCCGGGTCAGGTGGGTGACAGGGGACCGGGTCAGCTGGGGCCAGGTCAGGCAGGTGTGCCCTGACAGGTCCTCAACTCCTGCTGGCGCTGCAGAAAGCTCTGGTATCTGGTGAAGTTCACAGGCTGGCCAAACTCCGAAAACAAGTGGCTCCCCTGCGACAACCTGGCCAACATGCACGACCGGATCGAGGAGTTCCACAGAGCACACCCAGATGCCCCAGGCAGAGAGCGAGAAAACCCCCTAGCCACTTCGAGGTGAAGCAGCTTAAGGAGGGGGTGATGTCAGGGCATGCCGCCCCGCTCCGCGCTGCGCCCTCCCGTTGCCCCTCTTTCCTCCTCCCTCTTTCACTTTGTCCTTTGTCTTCCTTCTTCCCCTCTCTTCTTTCCTTTCTTTCTTTATATGGACGACCTCTCCCCTTACCCATGTAGCACAGACGTGTCTGACACCGAGTACTCTGTGTGGGTACTGTGCTGCCAGATATGCCGTGCATCCTCATTTGTACTTCTCCCCTCTGACACTCGGGATCGCCTGCGGAGCCATCTGCGATACCCTGGCTCCACCTGGGCTGACATGGCACCCCCCACATGACCTGTTCCTGCCTGTATATAAACCGAGCCGAAGCAGAACCAAAGAAGCAGCCTTCTTCTCACTACTGCTTCAGGCAAGTATCTTACTCCAGCTTAGTTTAGTTTAGTTTAGCCTTCCATTCTAATAACAATCACTACTGCTTCAGCCTAAGAAGCCAGACAGGGATGTGAGCCCAAGTGAGGGCCATTCGCTATACATTCCCGTTACTCCACCGCTGCCTGAGCCGCTACCCCTGCCTCTCCTGTACTGTCCCTGACAGCACCGCAGCCCGAAAGGGCAAACCAAAAAAGGCCTAACTGCCTTTGTTTTAAAAACATTAGCATTGTCATGGCCATGTATTCCGGCCCGTTAGCCGCCTGTCCCGATGCCGCCCGAGCCCATTCCCGCTATGCGAGCATGAGTGCGAGCCCCAACCCTCATCCCTATTCTCCTTGAGGACTCCCCGCTCACTCTCCACTTGCCTGTGGTTCCCCAATGCTAGACCGACTCCCCCACTGCCACACCAACCTCCCCACCCTGAGTCTGCCTCCAGCACCGCGCTGAGCACAACTCCTCTACCCTGCCCACTTGGCCCCTACAGGGCCACTACCATTCCCGCACCCAACTCCGGCCCAACTCCGAGTCCAGCGCCGCTATGGCAGCCCTATGCTCCTTCCTTTATTTATCTGTTATTGTTTGTTTTGACCCTCGGTCATTGCCAGCCGCTGTGCGGCCAACCCCGCTCCTTGTTCCCTTTTGCTTCCGGACCCCTCAGCCTTTGGCCCGGGTCTGCTTCCATTCTTTCTTTCTCCCTATATATATCCTGTATGATACTTTATTGTACCTTAGCTCTAATATCGATTTGACCATGACCCTCTAAGTCCTGACCCCAACAAGGCAACCCCAGTCAGTCTGAAATGAGGGCCAAGAGACAGCTAGGGGGCACAGCGCTCCTTTAGAGTCGCTGAGGCCAAATGCCCTACCCTTGGGCCTTGTTTGCAGCATCATGGCCATCACGGCCTATAGCGGCCTGCAATGGCAACCCTTGGTGCCGACCCCGGACCAGTGGCTAACAAGCGTCGACTTCGTCATCGTTAATGATCAAATTTATGGAGGCCTAACCACCCCATTAATTTTTTTTCTCTTCTTTTTCACTGTCCAGAGGCCTGACCGCCTCCACTTATATTCTCCTTTGCCACCACAATAATCGGTACAAAGGGTTTAACTACATGTGGCATTATGTCAGGGCCTGGCCCTCATTCCGTGATGGGCCCAGGGGGATCCTCCTAGTCGCTGGGGTATCTAGTCCCAATCCGAGATCCTCAAACTCACTGAGGGGGCTAGCCCCAGCCTTCACAGGAAAAGAGTTGCTGCGCATTTTGGGAGTTGCTAGTTACACTTGCCTTCACAGGAAATGAGTTGAGAAGAAGGGTAACCTTCTCAACCTCCTGTGACACCGCTACAAATGGGAGCCAGGAACTATACAGTTTTCGGCTCTTTGCCGACTTTCCATAATTGGCACCCCCCCCCCCCTGTGGGAAGATTCTGGGCAAGCAGCTTGCCCAGAAAGTTCCCACGGTTGTGGCTGTGATGGTTTCTGGGCGAGTAACTCGCCCAGAACGTTCCCACAGTCTGCATGCATGCGGGATTGTGGAATAGTGAAGGGAAAAATAGGAGAAAATAGGGGAAGGGTACCTGAGGGTGTGTGGGGTCAGGGGCTGTGCCCTGACACATTATTAGAAGCTCTTTTTTCCCTACCACCTTACTTCACAATGAAAGCCTGACTGCTTTCGTCACAAAAGCCTAATCACTTTGCGTTAATTCTTACCCAAGAGCCTGACCGCTTTGCTTTACTCCCCTTTGAACCCCTTTTGTTCTAACTTCATTGGTGATGACCGACATTGAAAGGCCTAACCACCTTTCACCTTTAACTTACAGTAATGCCACTACTGGTTGCCCCGAGGCCTAATTGCCTTGAATTTCTTTATGTTTCTCTTGAATCTCTTGGACCGTTTTTTACATTTTGGTACACGCCTTCCTGTTGCGATATTAATATCGCAAGGGAGGAGAGCGTAAGGAAGGGAGGCTGCTTATGCACCCCCTCCTAACTCTTTTACTTTGTCTTACTCTTGTTATCACTTGTAACATAGTCTATTATAATCAGTTTGTAACTTCGCGCAACAGCGCTACATTATTGTATATACTCGGAGACCCTGCAAGCCGCATAGGCTGCATGTGCTCTTCCCCCCCATGTATATAAACCTTGCATGCGGGCAAGTCAAGGCTTTACAGCCTTTACTCCCCCGTTGATTATACAGCCTATTATAGCGTATCTCTGACGGACTGGGAGTGTGAGGCAATACTCACAACCACTATCATCTTATCATCTTACAGTGTAGGGGCGTTTGAAATCTTTCTTTGTAAGTCCCAAAAACTCCCCGCTTTCCAAAAAGACCAAACCCCCCGCAAGTGGACGCCCTAGGAGATCATTGATGACAGAACCAGTAACTTAGGCATGAACGTGAGCACGTCAAGTGTGGAACATTCATGTGATGGGGACATAGATGTACGAATCAAGGATGTGATGAAAAAAGGAATCAGCCGAAGGGCGCCAGCCCGCCTGCAACGCAGCTCATCGGTCAAGGAGGAGTGAGATAAATGAGCGTCAGCAATACCGATAATTGATGCACAACGAATAGAGATAGGATAGCGCGCGATGACCATGAAGCGATGGAATCGACATTGGATCAGAAAGGTATGTCTGTGTGTGAATAGGGGATTTAAAAGATGAGGTAAGATACAGGTATGCCGCGTAGGCATATAAAAGGGCAGGTCAGAAGAAGGGGAATGCACAGAGGGAGTAAGTAGCGACATAAGTAGCTGCCTTCAAACATCGATGAGGTAAGCTGGAAGGGCCAATCAGAGCGGTTCGAAACCTGGCTTCGGGGTGAACCGAGCCAATCAGATCTCGTAGATGACCCTCGGCGATTATTTATTAGTTAGATATACTATTAAGGAATCTCTCTTAGCGCGGCGTTCCAAATGGGGCAACCCGCTCCCCAGCAGACGCAAGAGGGAACTGAAAAACATAAGATTTTTGGTCCGTGCGTATTGATACGCATGCAAAGAATGAAAATCTACGTGAGGGAACTCCTAGCTGTGTGCTTAGTCACAATCGGGGACTGCCACATCCAGCACGACGTACGTTCCGGATAAGTAACCCGCATCCCAACAATTCCCGATGAACGCTGAAGCTCGACCAGTGCAATAGAGTAAACAGACTTACTACGGGCTGTTACCCATGCCGGCAAATGATGAGTACCTAACTGAATCGAATACTTAAATCTTAATAACATTACCCACAACCAACCAACCTAAGTAGTAGAATTCAGTCTGCCTTCCGTCAAGGCGCTAAATAAAGTCGAGAAGAGTTGCTTGCATAAAGTGCGTTGTACTAGCAATTTAGAGATAAAGGATTTTTGAACCCAGAAAAAAAAGCTAATGTGCATGAGAATTTTTTGTTTTTGGAAGGCTGGGGCCGGGAAAGATCTCGAGTGGACAGAATCGAGAAAGAAAAGTTCAGACTACTGTCCGTCTAAATCTGTAGTGATACGAGAGATCACAAAGACGAAAATATTATAAACATGCATGAAGCCTAATACTAATATAGTGAACAAAATAAATAAGGTCAACACGAAAGAATTCGATATTATTGTTTCTGTGTATTGGTGTGTGTGTGTGTGCGCGCTATATCGCTCTCCTCCATTAGGATTCCAGCCTTCCCAGTGATGCCTAGTGTCGGTGGTGTGGGTAGTTGGGGCAGGGGGGAGCCAGACGTTTCCAACCGTGCGAATCCACAAGGAGAGAAGGGATATGACAAACGAGGAGAATGGATGAGTGGATGAGAGACGTAGAGGGGGGGAAGCGAGACTTGCAGCAGGAGTGCCAAGACGAAGGATGTGAAGATGTTTACTAACTGATACCGAAATTGAAGAAATGATAAGAAATGAGAGGGAGAAAATAGAAATGCATCCTCTCCATTGAGGGTAAGTGAGCTCTATAAGCGGGGATTCGAAAAAGAAAAGCGGGATACGAAAAGTCGAGTAACGGAAAGATCACGCGCAACTTCGAAAGATGATCGAAACTCAAGACGGATTAAAAAGCGAGAGATGGGAAAAATGAAGAAGAAGCCAGCATGCGAGGACGAGTGACGAGCGTGGGGGGCTTGGGCCTAATCGATCGCAAGCCAAACCAGAATTCACAAGCGAAAAGGGTAGTCTGAGGGAGAGAGAGAGAGAGAGGTTTTTTTCCCCACCCAAAGAGAATCATCCTTCACAATCACTCTGATCCCCTTCAAACCCAAAACACCCAAACGACTCCTAATCATCGTCGCTCCAGACTTGAAAAGTTGGCCTCGACGACCTCTCCATACGAACGGGAACCTCCTTCATCACCGTGTCCCTTCCGACATTCGCCACGGACGATCTGGAGGGACTAACAGTCACCATTCCCAACCCTAACGAAACGCGCCTGGCCCTACCGAACAACACTTCATCATCCTCATCCTCCTCCCCTCCAACGCCAACGTCAACGCCACCACCCCTACGGTCAAGACGACGAAGGCCAAATCTCCCACCAGGAAAACCAGCATCAGCACCAGCACCATCATCATCATCATCGCCGTCTCCGTCATCATCGTCGTCGGCGTCAAACCCACTCCCTTTTCCCGAAACCATGCCACTCGAACCAGAAGGGCTCGAACCAAGGGATGAAGAACAGGAAGAAGGGAAACCCACTGGTCCTGGCAGTCCCAGTGGTCCCCCCTTCAACCGACGACCCCCCGAGAACGACGTTGAAGAGTAGAACATAGTATCCTGTGGTTGCTGCTGCTGTCGGTGGTAGTGCTGGTTTGCAATGGGCGTCAACTTGAAACCAGATTCTTCGTTCGCCGCTCTGGGGTCCATTCCCACTGAAGGCGGCGTTCTGTCTGCCACACGATGATTGGAAAATCCAACATCAAAATGATCCGCATCACCACCACCACCGCCACCAACAACACCGAGGCTAAACGACCTACCACTGACCTCGGATCGAGGAGACGAAGAAAATGTGGACGAGATGGGAGAAGGTAACTGTCTCTGCGGCAGCGTTACCTGTTGCGGTCTCAGCATCATCGCATTCTGGAACGACCGAGCAAAAGAAGGCTTCGACATATCACGACTGAGCGCCACTGGTTCTGGCGCCGCCTTCACGGCGGCCGCAGTCGAAGACCGAAAGGAAGGAAGGAAACTCAGACCACTGACATTGTTCGAAGATGACGAAGGGCTGAGCGATGAGAAGGATGATGCAGGGGAGTGTGAAGAAGCAAACGGTGATGACGATGAGACGGTGCTCGTCGGAATGGTGGTAGTGATAGGCGGAATGACACTGCTGCCACCGGATCTGAAATGAGTACTAGTAGACAAAGGACTGGAACCGGGGAAATAAGATTGAGATGAGGCTGAGAGAGGTAGCAGCGAGACGTTCGTAGCAGCTCCTGAAAGGAAATAGTTGTTGGACTTAGGATTAGGCCCTACTCCGCCATCGGAGATGGTACTGGGCAAGACGGAAGATGCAAGATGCGGACCAGAAGAAGTTCCAGCAACATGCGCCGTAGCAGTGGGAACACCACCAAGAGACGCTTGCGCCCTCGCGGCCTGATAGTATGGAAGCGCCATATTCTCAGGCGGCCCAGTGGCAGCAGGCGCCAGAATGCCCGCAGCTAATTGCTGCATCCTGGGAGGCAAAGGGGCCATTGCCATCGCCGGCCTACCACCACCACCACCGCTAGCAGAAGCCGTGGCGCCAGCAGACGGAACACCAGCAGATCGCCCGCCAGCCAAATCCAACCCAGCAGCCTGAATCTTGGCGGCATGAATCACGCTCGCCAACACTCCAATTTTCTCCATCTGAGCCGCCGTCCCAAGTCCATCCAAATTCCCATCCGCGTCTAAAACAAGTGATTGACAGGCAATGACGTCAGAAAAATTCAAGACACTTCTGTCATCCTTAAATAGGAAAATGGGAGAAAGAACGCGAAAAATGACTCAAAATGAACCAATGTTACGAAAATAATAATAATAATAAGCAAACAAAGATCCAGTCATTTACTCACATGGGAAACACGACTGACAGACTTTCCTCCTTCTCCAATTCGTATACCCACACACCCCACAGAACCAATCACCCGCCTGCGTCTGAACTAAAAACAATCCATCATACCAAACCACCACAAAAAAACAACAAAACAAACTCACTAGGTCCAATATTCCCCGTGTTCATAATAGGCGGATGAGCCCCAAATTCCGGATGCGGACGAACCTGTCCAGGTCTGTAGTCATAATAATAAATAAATAAATAAATAAATAAGAGGAAAAAGAAAAAGAACCACTCACAAAGGAAGAGGCATACCAACAGGCCAACTGACCACCACAGGATTCCCAACCACATACGAAACGTTCATCATCCTCCACCCTTGACTGCCCTGATTCACGATCGATTTCCCATCGGGCGTAAGGACCGTTTGGTGGGTCGTCGTCGTCGGCGGAGCTGGAGTTGGAGCTGGTTGGATTGGCATTCCCGTGGTGGTACTTGTGATGTTGTTGGTGTTGTTGTTGTTGAGGAGGAGGGTGGTAGGGTTGGTGGCGGCAGCGGCGGTGGCGGTGGAAAGAAGGCAAGAAGAGGTAGTAGGCGGGACTCCGTTGTTGACGTTGACGTTGACGTTGACGTTGTTGGCAAAGAGCGAGGAAGAAGGATTTGTTATTGGAGTTGTCGTACCGTGAAGTACGTTCAACAAGTTGTTACGGTTGTTGTTGTTGTTGTTGTTGTTGATAAGGCTCATATTATTCGAGTTTGGCGAGGGTCTTGTCACACTGAGGGGTGAAAACGGATAAGGATAAGGACAAGGATAAGTGGAATGAAGATGCGGTTGAGATTGAGATCGGGGGAAAGGACCGCGATGACTTGGTGGAGGGGAAGGTGGCAATTGGACACCACCACCTCCTCCTCCGCCACCACCTCCGCCGATGGGCTCTACACGGGGCTGATCCGTCTCTAGAGCTTGGTGGGCCCTCGAAGCAAGATACTCAAGAAAAAGGGAGGACGCAGCAGCTTGATTCGCAGAAGCCATAGTCGCAGTTGTACCAACACCAACGCCACCAACACCACCACCAACACATCCACCCCCATTCATCACCGCCAAAGGTCGCATCGAGTCCATCCCATTCCCATTCCCATTCCCATTCCCATTCCTCTTCGCTCTAGCCTCTGCAATGAGTCCCCTACTATCAGGAAACACCAAATTCATCCTCCGAAACTTGGACAAAGGTTCTAAATCAGAAAGTAAAGCGGGTTCGATGGATAGGTACGTGGAAATGGGGAGGTAGGTCCTGAGTGTTGATATAGCATGTTTGGCCTGTCACCCAACGCCAACGCCAACGCCAACGCCAACGCAAGACGTAAAATTTTTGTAGTGTTCGGTTTTCCGGTTTCCGGTTTTAGCGGATGGATTTTGGCGCGTAAAAGAAAAAGAAAGAGAGCGTTAACGGCCGGTGTGGGAATTTAGGGGAGGAGAGAGGGAGTTGAGGCAAGTGGATTAGCGAGGAGTCAATGGAAGGGAAACGGAAGAAAGAAATGCGAAAGAAAGGGAAGGTAAAACCAAAACTCACCGCTTCATGCGTCTCGAAGACTAGCCACAATTCCGTCACGTCCGCATCGTTCACAACAGGACCACCATGACCACCGCCACCGCCACCACCAGCACTACCTGCATCACTAGCCGAAGCCGGCGGAGGAAAATTGTTAGCCTCCTCGTCATCGTCATCGTCATTGTCATCGTCGAACGAGGAGGAACTATCGACGCTGTTATTGACGCCAGTCGAAAAAGACCCATTACTCGAAGCAGAAGGAGGAAAAGAAGTTAAACCACCAGGGACTCGGAGTCCGAGAACCTCCACTGGTTTCTTCTTCTGCTTCTTCTTCTTCCCCGGGCCCGCCGCCGTCACACCGCCGCTCCTCCCGGTCGTAGTCGTAGTCGTAGTCGTAGTCGCATCGATCGTGATCGTCGTCGTCCAAGCAGAAACCGGTTTAGGAATCCCACGTTCAGCCAGAAGAGCAGGAACGAAATGAACAGGGGAACGTTCGAGATCGAACAAACGAACGATTTTACTTTTGGTAGAGATGAAGAGGTGATCGAGCCTGTCTGTTGCTGTAGTGTTACTAGGACTAGGATTGATGGTGGTGCTAGCGGTGGTGCTGAACTGGTTGGGATTGTTGGAGTTGGAGTTGGAGTTGGAGTTGGAGTTGGAGTTGGAGTTGGAGTTGTTGGAGACGGTGGGATGAGGGGTGGTGGCGGTAGTGGTGCTGGTGCTGGTGGAGATGGTAGAGAAGGGAGACGGAAGTAATGGAGGATACTGCGAGGAAGATTGGTAGAGGACTTGTTGGTAATGATGATTGAGCGGGGGGAGAGGTGGTGGTGGTGGTGGTGGTTGTCGAAGAAGAAAAGGAGAGTGGTCGATCATGTTACGAGCACGAGTACCAGAGCAGAAGTTCGAAAAGGGAACCTGACGATCGAATCCATTTTCGACAGTCGTTGCAGTAGCAGTAGTACTAGTAGTAGTAGCAACGTCAGTACCAAGATCAGGAAACCCAGGACGAAGAGGCAGATGGCCGTTCGTGCGAAAGAAGGTCGAGGACATTGATCAAGCCCCCCTCCACCACTGTTGTTGCAAGAAGGTAGTACGTGTACCGTGTACCGTGTAGTGTGACAGAGAGCAAGAGAGGATGATATAGGTAAGAGGAGGGGGGAAGGGTTTATGCCAAAACACGTTTATCGTTTTGGGTTGTTTTTATAAAGTAGTCTTAAAGTGGAGAGAGAGAGAGAGAGAGAACGGCGCTATATTTCGTTACACGAGGGTTTCTTTCTCCTGTTCATGAGAGGTAACATAATACACACAAAGCTTCGAGTTCGTTAGAAGTACTTTTGGTTTCAGATGAAAGTTTTTATTGCCCAAATCCATCCGAGTAAAAGTATGAATGGTAGTAAAGTAGATCAGGGATTGCCAGAACGGATTTTCCAAGTCAGGATATGATCGATCCATAGCAGAGTAACTTGTAAGTAGTCAGCTGAGGATTCGTGGAGTCGCTTTTCCAGTCATGAATTCAGATTCATATGCCGAGAAGGCGAACCCGAACCCGAAGGCGAAGGAAGGGGAGTTCTTTCCCCTTGGACATTCACCCATAGTTATCGCCTTGAATGTATGCCAGAGAGCTGCCGGAATGATATGCAAAAGTTCCCAGATGATTGTTTACTCTACTCGGGGGTTCCACGCACCGAAGGTGTGACCAGAAGGAACGTCCGCACACACACACACACAACGAAAACAAGGTGGAGTTCGGGGAGTGGGAATCCCTAAGCGAATGGATTGAATCGAGATTCAATTGAATTGACGACCGACCCCTCGGCACCTTCCAGTGTAGTGGTGGCGGCTTCAATGCCTTCCACTTTGAACTCGAGAAAAAGGAACCGACCTTACCCCTTTACGGTATCATACACATACAAACCAGGGATTATCACATCTTGATAGATAGATATATCTTCGACGAGCTCCAACAAAACATTCTTATCCTGCCAATCCAATTGGATATGCACACGGTTTTACGTTATTACAGTAGTACACTCATACGAATACTACTTTTTCGTTTGTTTCCCAAATGCCGTATAATTAACGACGGGCAGATCATATCAAGACTCGGCATCCAATTGCATGGGGGATTTCAATGAGCAATGGAAAACGTGTGTACGTACACATATCACATATATCCTCCCCCTTTCCCCCGCCACACGTGTATGTTCCGCATGGGAACATATGATTCGTAAACTAGCGTCCAGCGCCGCTAGTATAGTGCGCCAAGCTTTCATACATCACACAACTACATACGTAGTAAGTAACACCAGTCCCTGGAACGTCACCAGTTAAATATATACACCTATTGATTCCTCGACCGATCGATCTCAAAAATTGTATTAGCGCTTAGGAAGGGTTTCACAATCGATCTACCAGGGCTTCGGGGGGAAGAGTTTGACACCACACGATTGACATCTCCCTCCCTCCATACACAACAACATACAACATAGTACAACAACAACAACCACGCGCATTCGTATACTATCATCAGTTATGTACGTCCCCCTTCCCCTCATTATCATCATCCATGATCCATAGCAGAAAAATCAACAATTTCGATGCTGATCGGCTGTACATCAAGTGTACCAATCCCAGTTCTTGCGCGCCTCCCCTATATACCAGTATCAAGCCAAATAATACATATACACCAAACTTCGCTCTTTTCCCTTTGGCTCCTGCATGTGTGTACATAGCCCAAAAGTAGAGATAGGAAGAACGACTGGGGAAAAAAAACCGAACCTAATTACATATAATATATATAATACAAGCTCTGCCCTGCTCCAATTGTACATTCCATACGCATTCCATGCGCAAAACGCGTTTACGTACGTACGTACATACATACGCATGAGGTATAGTAGCGCGGCCGCGGCCTCTCTCCCTCTCTCTCTCCACCGATAATATTATATATATATTCTTTAATGATCGTCACGAAAACACATATATGCACAAAAGTGGGGCCCGGCGCGCAGGTCCCGCATGCATCAACGTATTTGTTTACAACCACAACTAACACGTTCACTTTTTTTCCCTTACAGATCATATGTACATCATCGATTATCACCAACCAGTCATCTACCAGGTACTTAGCTAGCGAGTGAACCGCGGAGGGAGGGAGGACGAGTCTTCGAATCCCCACTTCATTCCAGAAAAAAACAGAATTTTACAAACAAGATCTAATTTATCCGTTTTACCTATCTATCAAGATATATCCCAATCCCCGCAAAAGGACTGTTCATCTCCGCACACAACCATTCCGAGTGCCCACCATGATCATCACTACGAATATCTTTCACCCATCCCACGGTAACCCGTCCCCGCCCCGAGAGCCGCGCCCATCGCCGCGCTCGGCCCCCTCCCCACCCCCACCTCCAACCCCCCAACCCCGTCCTACTCCTGAACGCCATAAAATTGAAACCCAGGCTGCCCCGGCTCCGCGGATTCAATCGCCCCAGCCGCGCCCTTCCATTCTTCTCCTTCTCCTTCTCCCTTTCCCTTTCCCTTTCCCTTCCCTCCTCCCTCTTCAAGGCGTCTCCTCCCATCTTCCTGCGTAATGACTTCCCCCTTTGCAAACCCAAGCGAATGAACCAAATACGGCAATATCACTTTCAGCGTCTCAGCTTCGTTGAAGGGGAGCGTTCGTTTGAAAGCCATCCCGGGTCCGTATTGTCCAATCCGTTTCTAGCAATATTTTGTGAAATGATTCATCAATAAAGGGGAAAGGTAAACGGGAGCGGGCACGGGAACGGGAACGGGAGAGGGGGGAGTTCATTAACCCCAAAAAAAGGAATATGGGTGGCGTTGGGATGAGTCCAGGGAAGGGATGCCTTGCCCGATCGCCCGCTCGCCCGCAACTCCAAGTAAAGGCATGAGGGGGAGGAAAGGGAGAAAAGAAATTAAAAAATAATAAAATAAAATAAAAAAAGAAGAGAGAAAGGTTAAAGTTCCAGCTCACCTTGAAAGCCTGAACGAACGGCATCACCTTTTTATCCTTCATAAACCCTTTCTTCGTCAACGCCTCCCTCACCTTCTCATCATCCACAATCCCGCTCTTCTCATCGAACGCCTCTTTAACGATCTGAACGCTCACATCTTGCCACTCTGGGTACTTGGTCGCCACAAAGATCCTCACAGCTTTCTTCCCTCCTCCTCCTCCTCCACCAGAAGACCCTCCCTTTACATTCTTACCCTTTTTCTTCTTCTCCGCCAAAATCTCCGCATCTCGAATCGTCTTTATCGTATTCCTCATATACGCTCCCGCCTCGATCGCAGCAGCAGCAGCAGCAGCATCCTTCCGCCATCAACATCAGCGACAACAGGGAACCTCGCTTTCTGAACGCTTTCCACTTCCCTCAACACCTCCGTCCAAACGAACTCTGCGAAATGCGGTGCGATCGGCGTGACAAGTAAAACGGACGTTCGAATCCATAATTCTATCAGCGAAGCGTGCATCCCACTTCCACCCCCTTCTCCTCCTTCTCCTCCTCCGATGTCGATGGATGTGACTTCGCGGTACCAATCCCGTGAAGTTTGCATTTCAAAGAATCCTTCTTTCAGCGCTTCTTTGTAGTTCATTCTAATGTTTTTCGAGTGGTGGTTGGATCATCGTATCGAGAAGGTTGAGGAGACGGGCCAAGTACCAGTACCGCCGTTGGTCAATGATTTAGGATAAACGCAGGTAGTAAGAAGGGGGGGGGGGGAGGGAAAGTGAAACGCGATAAGAATCTCCCCCAAAAAAAAATGCGAATAAAAGAGATTTGAAAAAAAGAAACGTACTGTTCATATGCAGCTTCCGTCAGCCCAATCTGACGAAAGATTTCGCTCTGGAAGACGATATCATGGTACGAATTCAAAGGACCACGTCTCAACAAAGTGGATTGTGGGTTATCAATCTCCTTCATCATCTCCTATAAACGAAAAAAAAGGGGGGGGCACAATTCGGGCGTGCGCCCACGACCATCAAGTTAGCTTCACCTTCGTCGAAACCAAACGCGAACCCAAAAAAAAAACGCACCTGACACCACTCAATAAGCGTATGTAGCCTCAAAATCGTCGCGTTCGCCGTTTTCTCATCAAAATTAGCATCCTCGATCCCATCCCCCGCATCCGCCAACGCAATCCTCGTCGCATCCGCTCCAAACTTTTCCACCCCTTCCCTAAGCGTCAAACTGTTTCCCGTCGACTTGCTCATCTTCTTCCCATTCAACATCAAATGTCCATTGATCCGGAAACTCTGAGGGCGGTATTCGTCTGGGAACAATGCGACATGGTTGTAGAGAGCGAACGTGAGATGATTCGGAATGAGATCTTTCCCAGAGGAACGGAGGTCGAGTGGGTAGAAGTAGCGTAGGGATGAGCGCAGGTGGGATAGAGATGAGTGAGGGATCGTGGACGTCGATGGGAAAGGTGAATTTTCTAGTAGGATGTGATCCCATACTTCATCCGTGAGTTGTTCGGGTTGGATGCCCAAAAGACCAGGTTTATCGCCGTACCAGTGACCTGCATTTGAAAAAAAAAAAAAAGTTTTGGTTTCGTGAAATTGACTGTCCAAAATGCCGAGTATATGAATCACTTATCACTTGGTACCTTGAAGAAGATGAGCAATCGTGTAGTAACTCATGTAGATCGTTGAATCGCTCAGGGATTCGACGAGGTACTGTTGATCCCACGGCAGGCGCGTACCGAGACCAAAACTACGTGCACAAGCCCACTGATGCAACCAACCCAGAGTCCCCTCGAACGCATGCCGAGTCTCACTTGAGTAAGTCTCCATCTTTTCGAGAAGTCTATCCAAAAGGGACGAGAAGAATGAGAAGAAGAATCATTCCCCAGAAAACCCGAACACGAACTCACTTTTGAGTTTCCTCCTTCCATTCACGCTCGCCATAATCCAAATACCACTGATCCTCCATGCTCACCACACACTCTTCCCCACTCCGACTAACGATCAACCCCTCAGGCTCCGCATACGCAAACGCAAGTCCCGCCTCGATCATCTGTTTCCGAACCTTGGGTTTCGCCTCCTGTACCGCCTCACCCTTGAAATCTCCAACGATCATCGTGCCACTATAAAATCCCTCCTTATAAACAATCTCTTTGGCTTCACCGAGTTGTTTCGCATCCTTTTGAGATTGGATCTTGAGTTGGGCGACGACGGCGGGTGCAGAGAGGTTACCATAAGTCGGAGTGGAGATGACAGGAATAGGGTCTATGGAGCACCACGATGCGTCGATACCATAATAGGTAGGCTTCTTCCGTAGATCGGTGAGAGTCTGGAAGTCATCGGGGGAGTCTGACGGAACGGAGGTGACAACTCCTGTTCCCTAATATAGAGTTAGGGGAAAAAAGAGAGAACCAATTAGCGGCGCGGCTTCCCCTTTTCATGACCCCCCCCCTCCCCACTCATAATGAAAAAAATGACGTGGGACCGAAAAAACAAAAACAAAAACAAAGAACATGTGATTTTTGTTCAGACTTACTTTCGTACTGAGAACGGAGTCCATAGGAAGGACATAGACTTCAGGGACGATTCCGAATGGCGCCTTGATCTTGGTCCCAACCAGCACCTTCCCCTCGACCTCGCCCACTTGGTCGATCACACCCCGCGTCTCAAACACACCCTGATAAGCCATATTCCGAGCCGCTCGATGAGTGCAAACGTAGAGAACCCCATCATTCTTCGACGTGGCGAATAGCCCGTATTTGAGAGATGGACCGACGAAGCAATTGGTTTGGCCGTACCTATTCAGATCATATGTTTGGTGTGTGTGTATGGGGGGAAGCGGGTGAAAAGGGAGTTTGGAAAGAAAGTCACCGCCCAGGGTTGGGTTAGCATTCACCGAAAAAAAAAAAGAATGCTGATGGGAGGAAGTCACAACGTACATCGTTTCGGGTCTCAGAGTGGCAGCAACCAAATACACCTTCCTCCCTTTCACGACCTCACCCAGTATTTTCAACGCATTCTCACTAAACTGGACGACTTGCATCTTGAGAGCAGTATATTCCTGCGGACCAAGAGCTTCACCAGCAGATCGATCGTGATCCATACAAGGTTGTTGATCTTTAGGTGAATAAACAGTATACCGTTCTCCAAATTTGATCCTGTTTTGAGAACGGAGTTTATTGATTTGCCAGCGTACGAACGAGTCAAAGTATGGGTTGACCGAGGTCGTGATGAAGGATCGACGCCAATCGATACGTGCGCCAAAGTTTGTAAGATCGTTCTGAAAATCGAGCGTAAAAGGCATGCCCATAATTTTTTGTTTTTAACAAGGATCACGCGAGAGAGAGAGAAGGGGGGGGAACAACTTACGATGGTGATAGGAGGGAAGTAACCAAGCCAATGAACAGGATCAGCAAACTTTTTTATTTCCTCCCGAGGAACGCTCATGCTCAGCATGATTTGGAATTGATACTTGAGTCCAGTAGACTTTGCGTTCACCTTTCCTTTCGTAGCCTTGCCGACTTGACCAGACTTTTCCTTTTCAGTTGTTGAAGATTCCTCCACCTCCTCTTCTTCCTTGTATCCGAGGAAATCAGGTCCAAACAACTCCATTTCGCGGGCAAGTTTGTCAGCTGCTGCCTAACAAGGTATATTGTGATAGGAACGATTCTCGACGAAGGAGGGGGGGGGGGTTGTCAACACACCTTGATCGGCATACCGGTACAATGAAATGCAGCAGGGAACAAAGCCCTCTTCCCGAGCATCCTCTGATACCCAGTCGCAAACTCTACTTTACTAATCGTAAAACCGTGTCCAAGATGTAGGCTCCCATTCATATACGGAAATGGGAACGTGCCAAGCCACTTGGGATATTTCTCTCTTAGTTGAGCGGGGGTAAGATGAGCATCCTCGGCAAGAAATTGGGTGCTGCTGCTGTTATTTGTGTAGTTGTTGTAGGGGTATCGGATGACTCGAATGGCGCGTCTATTTCGAAGAGTTTTTCGGAGGCCCATCGTGCTTGGGCTTTCTTTTCGAGTCCGACGAGGAAGTCGCGCTTCCCTGTCTGTTGGATCGGGAAAGAGTATGGATGCGTGAGCATTGAATATTTGGATGGATCGGCACGGTTGTGGTAAAATCGAAGTTGCACGGGCAACAGGCATCAGCAATGTACGATCATTCATGAGAAATTTGAAGATACGAGCCTTTTGAAGCTCGATTGGGCCATCGGTAGCTGTATTTGCCATGGTTCTTCGTGTACGATTGCTTCGATTGATGTTTGACGAAAATGGAACAGCACGCGAAAAGGGAAACGTGACACTTGTGCAAAGTTTGGCACCGCGAGTTTGCTTCGGTAGAGCTAATGTTACACTCCACTGGCAAATGTGCCTGGAGAAAGTTATGGTTGAGTTTGGCGAAGGAATGACTGGGAGATCTCCTGTCTAAGGCGGCAGCTCTAATATTACGCCAAGAGTCTCACAGCTAGAGAGTCAACAAAATTTCCCAGGATGAGGATGAATCACGTGCGGGAGTGGCTATACATACGTAACCTAATTGAGTCAAACCTTTTTGACACCCAAGGAAAATGGATGTCCCACATTGAACTCGAACTTTCCATAAAAGTTTCCTCTGACAGCCACAAGAGTCCTGAACACCCTGTTGCTTTGAGCGCTCTCTCTTCAGTCCTGTCGCCGCTAAACCCCAGACGAACAAAAAAAAAATACAGAATGAGTATGAAAATGCCGAAATGAATCGGTGGTGTTGTGGGCGTGATTGCACGGGATAAGCAATAGTTTATCCCTTTGATATCGACCCTGGATTTATCTCACACAGAGTTTTGCTTGCTCCAAAAGATCTCCTATATGCATGGGCTTACTAGAGAGTCTCGATACGAATGTGGGTGGGGTCACTTCTTCTGCTGCTGCAAACACTACTAGTGCTAGTGCGAACATGATCACTACACTTGTGCTATATGCTTAGCCCTTTAATACCCTGTGGATGTTCTCGGCCATTGACTTGTTGACTTTCCGCGCCCGTGCATTGGACGGCGGATCGAGACGGGCGATCGACTCACAGAACAAGTCATCCACACATCGTACGAGGTTTCCTGGTGAATGAGTAGGTAATTTATGATGTACTATTTTGGTTCAAGCAGGCTCAGGATGTGGTTTTACTGACGACGGCAAATGTCCCGCCTCCTCAGGCGAACACTAGACCTATGCACGATAATGAACTTCGGCTGCTTAATAGCACAATCGTTCTGTTACCGCTTATAGCTTCGCTTTGCTTTCATCACGGTTGTCTTGGTTATCAGCTTCGTTGCTACCTCGGTCGTTATCTTGTTTTGAACCATGGGACTCGCAGGCTTTGAAACGGGCTTGTTTGATTGCAACTTCCTGGTTTTGAATTGTGGCTCAGGTGAAGAAGAGAGGCTTCAGTCTTCCAGCGTTGAATGATTTAAGAAAGTTGGAAGAGATGAACATTCACGAAATAAAGTGAGTCTCCCTCCCCTTCTCTTGCATCGGCCGATGGGTGCATGACCTTTTCAGATTGGACTTGTACCGACGGACAAACGTTTTTTCCCGTTTCTTCGCCGTTTGAAGAGTGAGGGAGAGGGAGAAGGAGGGATGCTGGGAGGGAGGGTCGAAAGAAACAGGCCGCCTCCTTCCTTCAAGTCCTTTCGCGGTACCTGCTAAGAAGTGATGATATCTTTAGTTCCATCATTATTTCAGCGGTGTATCCATGCATCAAGTCAAGATAGACAACGCATCCCTCACTCGTCGTACACCTTGGCTACGCCCGAATTGAAGCGTCATATCTCATGGAACATTTCTTTCATGGCCAAGACATTAATTTGGTATCACCTTGGCCATGAGTGACAGGTGCTGGACTTGATCAAAGTCGACAGCATCTTCCCTCCCGCACCTAAACGATGTGTCCTGACCTGAAAGAGATGCTCCACACTTGTCACAGTTAACCCTGAGCTTCCTTGGTGGTTTTAAGTATATATGTGTGTGTGTATGTGTTTTTTTTTTTTTGGTTGGCAGACAAGAATTTTACCTGTCTATGTTGCTGATGCGACTCCTTCTGGAAACGCTCGCGCGACTTTTTTCACGAACGGGGTTTAATTCCGGAGCTACTGCTACTTAACCTTTTACAGCACTTTTAAGCGACTTTGAAGCACACAGTACTAGTGCTTCTCTTTAATAAAGGGGAAACAAGCGTTTTAGCTGAGACCATGCATACTACCGTCTTCCATTTCTTGCTCCAACCTTCATCAGACTTCATTTCTCATTCTTGTTCTATTCTATTCTACCATCCCCTTCACCATCCATACTAACTATCCTCGATCTAATTTCAATATGAGCCGTTTTAAGTCTCCATCCTAGAGACCCTCAATCATCTACTCGCCTCCTCAAAGCCTTCCACATCTTCATCTTTCTCCCCCTTCCACACAGCCTTCGTTATGGATACCTCCCGTTCCTCAGAACACGCTCCTTGCTTCCCATCCCATCCTGAACGATGGAGAAACATCTTGCATCCAGACGCCGCACACGACTTACATAATTCCCACCGCGCTATCATCGCACATGTTCCGCCACCCAGACGGTCGGGTCACTTCCAATATCACCTCAAGCAAAAGGAGGCCATTATTTCCGTAAACGGGTCTTCTTCTGGTGGCGAGCGAACGTACTTCTCCATATACGATCCTGATGGGACTCGACCACATCCCCGACCTAAAAGATATGGTTGTCCTCAGTGTACGAAGATGTTCGACAGGCCTAGCGCTAGGGATTTGCATATCCTAGTGCACCACTGGCGAAAAACGTAAGTAGGATGTTTCTGCTCTACGAGCCGTCAGGACCGTTTGTGATGAGTAATTTTCCCTTAGCCATGAGTGTTCTTGTGTGAGAGGAGGTTTTCGACTGTTAGTAACCGGACAGGCATATGCGTAATTGCAATGGAATGTGCGATCCGCCACCTTCCATGATCCGAATCTTTTCACAACCAAAGTGCCCCATAATACATGGTGGACGAGTTGTCGAACGAAATCAGTTCACCAGAAACATCTTCTGCTGCAACAACGCCCTCTGTTACTGCCAGCGAATCACCCACCAATACTCTCCCGATCATCCCTCGCCACCACCAGCACCCTTATCACACTCCACCGACGACAATGACGACAACGCTAATACGGAAATACTAGCACTTTCCATCATGATGTGTCGCATCATTTTCTCCATTCGGCAGTGCCGAAGAGATGGTCGCAGTTGCGGAAAAGGCGAGGCCCGTTTATATCGGCGGCATCATCAACAACAGCCGCGCGGACGACACGGTCCTCACGATCTGTCACAAACTTGTTATCCGTGTCCCTTATCCCGCGATGAAGTAATTCTTGAGCGAATTCGGGTTTGGGTTATGTACATCCTTTGACGACGCCGTGCATGCAGCAGCGGTAGCAAGCAGCAACAGCAGCAGCAGCAGCAGTTGCAGGCCAACCGTTGGCCGTGCATCAGAGTCATCAACCACCCGTTACTTATTCGAATAAACTCGTGAACCAGCCGGTCCATCTAGTTTCAATCGGCTCGATCCCGTCTCTTCGATTCATCCTCTGACAAATCTATCGCCATCTACGTCAGTCTCTACATCTTCATCTACATCTCCACCCCTATCTACACACAACCTCGATCGTCCCGCAACGCCGCCACAGTCGGTGTCTGACCATTTTATAGCCCGTATGCTTCGTATATTGCATCATATCATTCTGCTCAATCTTTGCAATCGCAATCGTCACAAGTCGTCGTTCCGGGGAATGCGAACAATTCGTTCCTCGCCCCTTCAGCGACCACTCCTCATCATCATCATCAACCTAATCTCAACGTCTCACCCCGACCTTCCAGGTTATAATGTCGATAATAACAGCAACACAGAGAGACTGCGTCCAAGAATAACCACAGCATTATCATCATGGTCAGCAACAGCAGCAACATACAACTTATGCCCGTTCCTCACGCATGCTCCAGAACTCCCAATCCTCACTAGGCACCGTTCTACCGAGTCATATCCTATCGTCCAACTCACGCCAGAAGCAGTCCAATTTCTGGCCTCGACGGAACTGCCTTTGTCTGTCGCTTTAAGCTATGTGAGTGGGCAACAACATGCACATCACGTCAGTGAGAAATTTCATCGGAGTAGCGCGGGAAGTGGCCTCAGAGCGTATTGATCATTATCGTGGCGGAGATCGATGATTATCAGTCATCCATCCTTTTCGTCTTTTAGCTAAAAATTTCCTGTCAAAACTCTCTTGACCTACTTACCTACTGCGACATAGTAAATAATACAGCGTTTTTAATAATACTTTTCATGTATTTGGTTTTTCCCCAAAGCGTTCTTTCCTCCCGTGCTCTCGTACGGGTGCATATGTGATGCTTTTCATAGATACTTTTTGGTTGTCACAACCTCACAGTGTTGGTGTCATAACACTCAAATTTGTTCGTTCCTCGCTCGCGTAGCAGGTGATGGCTGTACCAGTATGATACTGTGGGCAGTGCTTGTTCATTGCTTTAAGTGTCCGATGCAGGACTGGACATTAGAACTAATACTGTACTTGAATTGCGATTGATGGGTAGTCCATGCAATATGTGCAAGGTCCTTGGATTCAGTGTAGGCGCAGGTGCACTGGACAATGCGGGGGTCTTCACAGCCACCCGCGCATCGTTTACTGTGTGCACGATGGACAATTAGACTGAATTTGATAGCAGAGGTGCGCTGCCCGCCTGCACGAATGTGTGGTACATTGCATGCAATACAGGGTGGTCCGCGACATCTTGCGTGCCTATCTGATGAGACTGTGCGGAGACAGCAGTGCACTAGCACAGCCTATTTCCAACCTTGGCTATGGGCCAGTTTGCCAGTCCCTTTTCGGCAGGTCTTGTTGAATGCGATCAAGGGAGCCGAGATTTGAGCTTTTGATTGACAAGTTTCTTTTCGGGCGTATTTCGCGACTGTACAAGTGCTTCTCCAACCTAATGTGTACCTGGAGCACCGTATTGTCGAAGAAGGCTCGAACATCGATAACTCGATGGTCGATGTGTAATTAGGATGTGTAACGCCCTCCCATCTATGCTGGCATCGCCTCGGGGAGCTGTCAGGCAGCACACACGTGGTGATTACCAACACATACAGCGCCTTTTGATCATCTTGGGAAGTCACAAAAGCTGGCGTAGAATTGAATTCTTGATGGCACGCTCCGCGCCTGTGACATGCCTAGATTGGAATAACATCCGGCTATGTCGAGCCTCATAACGCAGCTCCCATCCATAAGCTGCCGCGTTCGTAAGAACGTCGTAGGACCGGGTGCTCGTGGTTCCAGGGATGAAAAAGCTCTTCAGGAGTCACAAGCCCAAAACATCCCCCACGCCAGTCCCACGAAATCCCTCAGCTGAGACGCCCATCCATGCTCAGTTTGCGAAAACGCCTGCGCCGGCGTCTCCTCGATCTTCCGACATGACAACGAATGATGACAGTTGGGTGGAGGCAACCGAGCCATTTGAACAGCAGCAATCCCACCTAGCCACGTTGGATGCACATGTTGACTCAAAACCTTTGTCCGGCGTGTCTGAACCTCCGATATCATTGCCAAGTGGACAGCCTCATCCTCAGCT